>NW_026892140.1:190581-285581 GCF_015708825.2 Lethenteron reissneri
GAGCCCAAAGTAGCCTGGTGCTTACAGCTTCCCACAACTCACCGCCACACTCACACGCCCCCTTCATTATTTTGTTCAGAAGAAGAGCCATTCCCTGTTGTTTGGCAGCCTCCTGCCCCAAGTAGAGGACTTTCCACCCCTCATGGTGGCAGGAGCCAGAGCCGGTCGACCAGACCTCTTGAATACCACAAAGATCCAGGCGGTACGGTCCAGCTCCCTACAGAGAAGTGGTAGCCTCTCCTCTGCAGTGAGCGTTCGAACATTCCACGTGGCCACAGGCAGCGGTTTTTTGTTGTTTCTGGATGAGCCCTGAGGGTAAGGATTCAGTCTCCTGGCTCCGCCAAATGGGGTTTGGCCAGGAGACGTCATAGACGCCTGCTCCCCCCCGGGGCCTCCGGCACAAGCTTAATAAAAATTTCATTCGCAGTTTAGTGGTAGATAGTTGAAGGTGGGGGGTTACCAGCCACTCGCACCCGTCCAGAGTCCCCATTTGGCCGCTGTGCTGGTTACCAACGCCATGAAGGGAAGGCCAATCTAAAATTGTCCCTCCCCCACGGCACTGCCCACCACAGCGTTGCCGTCCGAGGAGGTAGGGGGTTTTTTTGTTGGACTAGGGACACACATGCACACACACACACCACACACACGCACCAACATTCAGAGATGCAAGCAAACTTGTTCATGTGTCCAGTTGCCTGTTCGGACCAAAAATAGTGAGTTCAACCGGCATCTACATCTGCAAAACGTGAAGAATCAGTGGCATCTACATCTGCAGAACGTGAAGAACCAGTGGCATCTACAGAACGTGAAGAACTTAGTGGCCTCTACATCTACAGAAACGTGAAGAACTAGTGGACATCTACATCTGCGAACGTGAAGAACCAGTGGCATCTACATCTACAGAACGTGATGAACAGTGGCATCTACATCTACAGAACGTGAAGAATCAGTGGCATCTACATCTACAGAACGTGAAGAACTGGTGACATCTACATCTGCAGAACGTGAAGAACCAGTGGCATCTACATCTACAGAACGTGAAGAACCAGTGGCATCTACATCTGCAGAAACGTGAAGAACTGGTGACATCTACATCTGTAGAACGTGAAGAACCAGTGCATTACATCTGCAGAACGTGAAGAACCAGCGGCATCTACATCTACGAACGTGAAGAAACAGCGGCAGATGTCCATACTACAGAAACGTATGAAGAACCAGTGGCATTACATCTGCAGAACCTGAAGAACGAGAGGCATCTACATCGTAGAACGTGAAGAACTGGTGACATCTACATCTACGAAACGTGAAGAAACCAGTGGCATCTACATCTGTAGAACGTGAAGAACCAGCGGCATTCTACATCTCAGAACGTGAAGAACCAGTAGCAATCTACATCTGTAGAACGTGAAGAACCGCGGCATCTACATCTGCAGAACGTGAAGCACTGGTGACATCTACATCTGCAGAAACGTGAATAACCAGTGGCATCTACATCTCCAGAACGTGAAGAACCAGTGGCATCTACATCTGCAGAACATTAGAACCCAGTGGCATCTACATCTGCAGAACGTGAAGAACCCAGTGACATCTACATCTGCAGAACGTGAAGAACCAAGTGACATCTACATCTGCAGAACGTTGAAGAACGAGAGGCAGAGGGAAAGTACAGCAGCAGGGGACGTTATAGGTCGCCCATGCCACAACCAATGACCTTTGATCTCCATAAAGAACTGGCCCAGATATATTTTACTGCAGTGCTGACCCCGTGGGATTGGTTTGTCTTTTCACTAATCAGCGGCCACGATCCATCTACTGATAAATGAACCCCCCGCCGGAGACTCCACAAGCCATCGCCATCTTTTGCACAATGATCCATCTGCCTCTATTTCAGCTGTTGGGTAAATAAAAAACATCGTGGACTTTTCCCACGAATTTTTACTTCCAATTGTGTAGGAAATCCATGCAAACCTCAGGGAGAGAGACACGCAAACTACAAACACGCAGCCATCGTCGGATTCAACCCACAAACTCCTGTGTAACAGTTTAACACGTAGGCTTTCGCGACCAATGTTATTCATAATCAACGTTTTTGGGTTTAGATCGCGTTATTTATAAATGTGTCGTAACCCTCCACCACCCGACACGGCCAATCAGTAAAAAAGTGTCACGTTGACAAAAGACAAATAGTTCACTGCTTTATCCCACCTGTGTGTTGAAGCCACAACATTTACAATATGAGTACGACGTTTCGCTGGTAATTGCACCAGCATCATCGGGCAATTCAGCAGAATGTGTAACAGGCGAGGCAGTTCACATTTCGGCGTCACTGCGGTCACGGCAGAAGGGGGGAGAGGGACTCACCAGCGTTGGCACTTCCGACGCTGGCTTGCGGCGTGCGTGGTGATGGTGTGCTCACGCCGTCGTAGCGGTGACGCGTACTTGTGCTGCTGCTGGTATCGGTGGCATTGGTGGCGGCGGTTGCGGCGACGGTTATAGTGGTGGTGGCGGCGGTGGTGGTGGTGGCAGTGGTGGCAGTGGTGGCGGCAGTGGTGGTGGTGGTGGCGGCGGTGGTGGCGGTGGTGGCGGTGGGTGGTGGTCGGCAGGTAGGTGGTCGGTTGGTAGCAGTGGTGGCGGTGGTGGTGGCGGCAGGCAGTGGCAGTGTGGCGGCGGCCATTGTGGTGGTAGTGGTGGTGGTGGTAGTGGCAGCGGCGGTGGTGGTGGTGGTGGCGGCGGCATTGGTGGTGGTGGGCGGCAGTGGTGGTGGTGGCGGCGGTGGTTCGGCAGTGGTGGTGTCGGCCAGTGGTGGTGTGGTTTCGGCAGTGGTGGTGGTGGTTTGGCAGTGGTGGTGGTGTCGGTGGTGGTGGGTGGCGGCAAGTGGTTGTGGTGTGGGCGGTGGTGGTGCGGCAGTGGTGGCGGCATTGGTGGTGGCAGTGGTGGTGGTGTGGGCAGTGGTGGTGGGCGGCAGAGTGATGGCGGCATTGGTGGTGGCGGCAGTGGTGGTGGTGTGACGCAGTGGGTGGAGGTAGTGGGCGTGTGGGCGGTGGTATGGTGGCGGCATTGGTGGCGGCAGTGGTGGTGGTGGTGTTGCCCCAGAGGCCACTGCTGCTGCCGTCCGGTCGTGGTGCTGGGCCACGCCAGCTCACCGCGTGGCACCGCTCCCGGCTCCGAGCTGCTGCAGCGACCTGTGGGAGCGGTTTACCTAAGGGGGGGGGGAGGGGGTGAGGGAAGATAGCGAGTGGGGAGACAGAGCTGAATGACAAGGGAATGCCCGTTTAGCCCCCTCTATCTGGCCAAACAAAATATGTTGAGGCAAAGCGGTGCTGGGCATGCGGTGGCTGGGCATGCGGTGGCTGGGCATGCGGTGGCTGGGCATGCGGTGGCTGGGCACGCGGTGACTGGGCACGGGGTGGCTGGGCATGCGGTGACTGGGCAGTGGCTGGGCATGTGGTGGCTGGGCACGCGGTGACTGGGCATGCGGTGGCTGGGCATGCGGTGGCTGGGCACGCGGTGGCTGGGCACGTGGTGGCTGGGCATGCGGTGGCTGGGCACGCGGTGACTGGGCATGCGATGGCTGGGAACGCGGTGACTGGGCAAGCGGTGGCTGGGCATGCGGTGGCTGGGCAGTGGCTGGGCATGCGGTTGGCTGGGCATGCGGTGGCTGAGCACGCGGTGGCTGGGCACGCGGTGGCTGGGCATACGGTGGCTGGGCATGCGGTGACTGGGCATGCGGTGGCTGGGCACGAGGTGGCTGGGCACGCAGTGGCTGGGCACGGGGTGACTGGGCATGCGGTGGCTAGGCAAGCGGTGGCTGGGCACGAGGTGGCTGGGCACGCGGTGCTGGGCACGGGGTGGCTGGGCACGGGGTGGCTGGGCATGCGGTGGCTGGGCATGGGGTGGCTGGGCACGGGGTGGCTGGGCATGCGGTGGCTGGGCACGAGGTGGCTGGGCATGCGGTGGCTGGGCACGGGGTGGCTGGGCATGCGGTGACTGGGCATGCGGTGGCTGGGCATGCGGTGGCTGGGCACGGGTGGTGGCTGGCATGCGGTGGCTGGGCATGCGGTGGCTGGGCATGCGGTGGCTGGGCACGGGGTGGCTGGGCATGCGGTGGCTGGGCATGTGGTGGCTGGGCATGCGGTGGCTGGGCATGCGGTGGCTGGGCATGCGGTGGCTGGGCATGCGGTGGCTGGGCATGCGGTGGCTGGGCATGCGGTGGCTAGGCACGGGGTGACTGGGCACGGGGTGACTGGGCATGCGGTGGCTGGGCACGCGGTGGCTGGGCACGCGGTGGCTGGGCATGCGGTAGCTGGGCATGCGGTGGCTGGGCATGCGGGCTACACGGCCCAGCCAACACAGCCTGCAGGAGGAGCTCCCTGATGGGACTTTGTCCAGTTCTTTCAAGTATTTGTGAGCTCTTCACACAATCCGGCTCGGTCAAACCCGGATGGATCATCGGCAAGACAGCCTCAAGGTTTCTAACTGGCAAAGATGTTCCATTAACGGAATGGACGTTTCGCAAGCGAGAGAAGGGAGGGCACGAACGTGGTCAAGAAGACCGCTGCTGGATTGGAGGGGGCCGGCCTGGCCCCCCCTCCCGCCCCCCCCCGCTCACCCAGCACTTGAACGATGACGTTGGCTAGGATGGTGCCGTGCCGGTTGGAGCTTTCACACTGGTACATGGCGGTGTATCCCTTGTGCAGCCCCCTGAGCGTCAGGAAGTCGCCAGTCCACGCTTCGCCAGGGCACAGCAGGGGGCCTCTGCTCCACCGCACAACGACACGACACTCGGCACGGTTTGGTGCGGCCTTGGCACGATTCGGAAGAATGGCAAAGTTAGTTACGACTCGGCATTATTTGGCATCGTGAATTTTTCACAATTTGGCTTAACACCATTGGAACCTCATTTGCCAGTAGAAAAATATGATAATTGTTTTTTTACCCTTCTATCTGGCAACAAAACTGACACCTTTTTACAAGGAGTCATGTTTGCATTGACCACAATACCTGCAGTCGTAATGCAAACAAAAAACATAACTCTGATGTGCACTGTTCTTGAAGTTGATTGGTCCACACCCAAGACAGCTTTCCTTAGAGCCTAGTCTCACATGGGTTGTGCGCCTTTTGGCGTCATCTGGTTCCAACTTGGCATTATTTGGCATCGTGAATTTTTCACAATTTGGCTTAATTCGGTATGCTATGTGATTGGTTGACTGAGCTGCGAGCATGGCCCTGTGATTGGCTGTGAGCGAGCGAGCCAAGTCAGCGAGCGGGAGATCGGCCGCTCCCCGTTCACAGCCCCGGCGTCTCACCGTCGATCGGGACGCCGTTGATGAACCATCGGGCGACCGGTTTAGGGATTCCGTTGGCGAGGCACGCGAGCTTCACGGAGTCCCACGGGGCGTAGACATGCTTCACTCGCCCCGGAGCGATCCAGTAAGGCTTGGCTGTCGCGGCCGAGAAAACAAGGAGGGGAGGAGGGTGGTGGTGGTGGAGGAAATTTGCCACACGTGGAAACACCAAGACAAAAATGCCCCACGCAGCCTGTAACAGTAGGGACAGGTTCTGTTAGCGAGTAGCAGCACCTCTGGTGGCACACGAGGGGGTGGGTGGCCAGCACCACGCCCGGCCGCCTTTGTCTCTCCAGCAGCGAAGTTTACCGCTACACACACTGCACCGGGGTACTCGTTTGAGGCCGAGCCAACCTAGGGGAGGCCTCAGGAGCGGTTGAGATAATCGCCGCCGGGACCCGCCAACCGCCGTGCCACCGCTCCTCCCTCCGTCGCCCCGAGAGGCACCTTCCACGGTGACGGTGACGGTGTGCAGAGCTTGGCCCTCGCTGTTGCCGGCAAGGCACTGGTAGACACCGGCGTCGCCCAACGATGCGTGCCGAATCACCAGCATCCGGTTGAAGTCGCCGAAGGTGACGTGGTCTTGTGGGAGCTCCCCGCCCACCTTGACCCAGCTCACCCGCGGTGTGGGGCTACGCGCACGCACGTGTATTGTTCAGTAGCGTCGTGTATCAGGCCTCGGCAAGGTAAGGTAATTGTACCATTTTTACCGGGTAAAAGGGTAAAGGTGTCGGCATGCCAAGGGGTAAGGGTAAAGGGTAGGGTAAAAAGTAGGCTCGTTGCTTTTTACCTTACCTGCTAAAGGGTAAAAGGTAAGGGTAGAGTGATTGTATTGTGGTAAGGTAAAAGGTAGGGTAAAGGTAGGCTCGTTGTTTTTACACTTTCACCTTGTACCTTGCCGAGGCCTATCGTGTATAGTATCTGGTGTATAGTGGAGTGACTTAAAGCGTTCGTGACTGCAGGAATTCACATTCTTTGGCTCTTTCGGGAAAGCCACGTAGATAGACAATAATACAAATATCACGACGTTGCGATCGCAACACGAGCAATCGTCATCAGAGCCGCTGAGGGAGGTTCATCAACGGCTGCCTCAGCAGCTCTCCCGCAATTTTGTTTCACCTGATGACGATTGCTCGTGTTGCGATTGAAACGTCGTAATATTTTTTTATAATTTTTCTCTCTACGTGGTTTTTCCGGAAGACCCAAAGAATATAGTGTAGTGTATAGTATAGTGTAGTGTATAGTGTAGTGTATAGTGTAGTGTATAGTGTAGTGTATAGTGTGTAGTGTATAGTGTATAGTAGTATAGTGTATAGTAGTATAGTGTATAGTGTAGTGTATAGTGTAGTGTATAGTAGTATAGTGTATAGTGTAGTGTATAGTGTAGTGTAGTGTATAGTGTAGTGTATAGTGTAGTGTATAGTGTAGTGTATAGTAGTATAGTGTATAGTAGTATAGTGTATAGTGTAGTGTATAGTGTAGTGTATAGTGTAGTGTATAGTGTATAGTGCATGTACTTACAGCCCTTGTACGATGCACACCAGCAGCAGTGCGTCTCCCCGAAGCACCAGCTTGCTGCTCGTGTCACCCGCAGGCTCCACGATCAGCGGACGACTCGCGGTACTCTTTGGGTCTTTCGGTAAAGTCACGTAGGTGAAGAATAACAAAAAAAAATTTTATGACGACGTTTAGATTGCAACACAAGCAATCATCATCAGGTGTGACAACCACAGCGAGAACATTTTTACTGAAGTTGGAGAGATGCCGGAGTTAAGGGGTCCATGTAAGTCAGAGAGGACGGTGGGGGGGGGGAGGGAACAAGGGGAGGGGGGAGCTTTGCGTGTGCGCTAGGGACTGGGACGTGAGACTGGGCAGGGCGGGGGGCTAGAAGTAAGAGGATGCGGTGCCTGGATGTGCGGGGGGGGGGGGGGCAAAGCAGCGACACGATTGCAGCCAAAACAGATGATAGCGCTCAAAACAAAAGCCGCACTGCTAAACGCTGAGGATGCAATTAACTCGGTAAAAATGAACCCGTAAAAACAAAGTTTTTCACTATAAATCCTTTATATGCGGCTAGAGTCCTCTCGTCCTCTGGCTTGAGATGGCTGCCACCTATGGGTCAGATGATTGTCTGCCACCATTAAGCAATTGGTAATTAAATATGTAAAAAAATAACCTAAACAGTGTAAAATTTTGGGAAAATTTTTTCACGAAAATAAATTGTCACGCACAACGAGTCTGTGTGCAAAATGTCAGCTCGATTGGATCACGGGAAGTGGGTTAAAAAACGACCGAAAGATTTGCACGGTCCTAAGCGTGCAAGCAAGTGAACTTAATATAAAGGATTTAAAAACAGACTACTACCCAGTAAATAAGATGGAACTATGAACAGTTACATTTAACCTGGTTAATAACATCTTTCCAATGATTGCTCAATTTGTATCCATCCTCTCGCTTGAAGTTATGCTTATGTTTATATATCTGCATGGCTTCATGAACAAATGTTTGATGGTAGCCAGACGGCTTGCAGAGCACCTTTGTCTCGGAGAAAACAATATCACGAGAGCCCACAGCGTTGTAGCAATGGTCAGCAACGGCGGAGGAATTAGTTCTGCCGTGTCTCAGATCTGCCTTGTGCTCGCGGATACGGTCAGAGACATGACGTTTCATTTCCCCAATGTGACAATCACCACAGATGCAACTTAGTTTGTAGACTCCAGGGTATTGCAAGTCAGAAATGACATCCTTCACAGATGGGAATAGATCCCGGATTTTGTGTACTGTATTGAATCGGACCTGGATCTTGTGTTTGTTTAAGATTTTGGAAAACTTTTTGATAACGCCTGCTATGTTTGGTAACGTTATGGTTTTGATCGGCGTCTCAGGGGGTTGTTACTCCATGGTTGGAGAAACAGCTTTGCGAATAATGTGGTCCGAGTACCCATTCATCTTGAGGGCCTGGTGGTCGTGTTCCAATTCACTGGCGAGGTGGTGTTGGTCAGAAATGCAGTGGGCCCTATGGTGCAGTGTTTTGAGGAGGGAATTCTTCCGTGCCAGATGGTGGCGGGATTCAGGTTTCAGATAGGAATCTGTGTGGGTGGCTTTCCTGTAGACAGAATGTCCCAAAGAGCCATCTTCGATGGACGAGGTGTGTATATGCGTGCGGATCCATGTATGTGTATGAGTGTGTCTGTGTGGGAATGGGTAGATTTTAGCATAACAGTTAGCGCTACGCTGCGCTACGAACCTGGCGACCCGAGTTCAATTCGCGCTCACAGCCAACCCCGGTGACAGTTATCTGAACCGGTCCTGGGCCTCCCCTAGGTCGACTCCGCCTTAAATGAGTACCTGGTGCGGTGTGTAGTAAACATCGCCACCAGGGAGACAAAGGTGGCCAGGCGTGGTGTTGGCTACCCCCTTGTGTGCAGTGCTGGCCTTTATCGGTGCTCGCTAACAGCACTTGCCCCAAAAGTCTGTTAAGGCTATATGGGGACTCTTTGTTAAATCTGGAAAAAACATCCCTGCCTCCTCGTTGGTGCCGGACGGTAACGCTGTGGTGAGCAGCCGTGCCGTGGGGGGAGGGCCAATCTCAATCGAACATTCCCCTCGTGTTTCGATTTAAAGCTTTCGTGACTGCAGGGATTCATCTTCTTGGTTCTTTCGGTAAAGTCATCACGAAGAAGGGAAGTAATAAAATAATACAAATAAAACATAATAAAATAATTCTCACGACGTTTTGGCCACAATGCAAGCAGCTGTCCTCAGGTGAAGAAAGACGCTGTCTTTCCGACAGACCTGTTCTTCACCTGAGGACGGCTGCTTTCGTTGTGCCAGACTATGTGCACGTTGAAGCCATGTGAAGTGTCGAACGATCGCTGGTAGGTGGTCACTGGGCAGACCCAGCAGGTGCCACGGTCGACTGACTGAGATGACTGGTCAATGCACCACCTGTGCCAACTTGCTGTGCTTTCACCATCCGGCGCTTCGCTCGTTGTGAGCGTCGCTCCTCCGCCCTCCGTTGTTGCTGGAGGGCGACTGCCTCCTTCACGAGCCTTCTCCAGAGGCCAATCTTGACACCGCTGGTACCAGTCATTGGCAAGTCCACTCAGCTCCGCATCCTCCTGTACCACATCACTTCACCTCTTCTCTAGCCCATGCTGCACCCGTTTAGCCCCATCTATCCGGCTGAACAAAATCCGTTCAGGCATGCGGTGGCTGGGCATACAGGCTACATAACCCAGCCAATGCAGCCTTGCCTGCCAGAGCTCATCAATGGGACTTGGTCCAGATCATTTCAGGATTTGTGAGCTCCTCACGCAATCCAGTCTGGTTATCCCAGGATGGATCAAAGGCAGGCCAGCCTAAATGTTTCTAACCGGCAAAGATGTTTCATTTGGGGGGGGAGGGGGTCCACGTGTTGTAAGGATAGAGAAGGGAGGGCATGACTGTGGCCGAGAAGACCTGAAGCTTAGTGTGGAGCGACAGACCAGGAAGCTTCCACACAGCTAATTCCACCCAACGGATTCGGAGTGAGACTCTGCTGTCAAACCGAAGTCAGTCATGAGCACACTTACCAGGTATGGGAAAGTCTCCACTCTTTCCACAAACAGAAAGATCCCCCGTATTGCCTTAACAGATTGTTGGGGCAAGTGCTGTTAGCGCACACTTATGAAGGCCGGCACGGCACACGAGGGGGTGGGTAGCTAACGCCCAACTGTCTTTGTCCCCCTAGTGGCGATGTTTACACACCGCACCAGGTACTCATTTGAGGCCGAGTCGACCTGGGGGAGGCCCAGGACCGGTTCAGATAATCGTCACCGGTGTGTTGGCTGTGAGTGGGAATTTAACTTTATCGCGCTCCCCACAACCACACACACACATGCACGCACACACACGCACACACACACGCGCACACACACATACACACACACATACACACACACACACATACACACACACATATACACACACACATACACACACACACATACAACAACAACAACCGCCATTCGCCACTAAGTCACCACGACGCTTGTGCCAGGCCATGTGCACCTTGAGGCCACATACACACACACACATACACACACATACATACACACAGACACATCAACAACAACAACCGCCATTCGCCACTAAGTGGCGGTGACGTCACCACGACGCTTGTGCCAGGCCAAGTGCACCTTCAGGCCACGTGAAGTGTCGAACGCCCGCTGGCAGGAGGTCACGGGGCAGACCCAGGTGCCACGGGTCGACTGACCGAGATGACCGAGATGACTGGCTGATGCACCACCTGTGCCCCCTACTGTACCAACTTGCTGTGCTTTAGCCACCCGGCGCTCTGCTCGTTGTTGTGAGCGTCGCTCCTCCGCCCTCCGTTGTTGTTGTAGGGCGACTGCCTCCAACTGCTCAGTAGCGTCCTTCACGAGCCTCCTCCACTGAGGCCGATCTTGACACCGCTGGTACCAGTCATCGGCAAGTCCACTCAGCTCCACGTCCTCCTGTACCACATCACTCCATCTCTTCTCTAGCCCGTGCCGCGCCCGTTTAGCCCCCTCGATCCGGCCGAACAAAAGCTGTTTAGGCATGCGGTGGCTGGGCATGCGGGCTACATGACCCAGCCAACGCAGCCTCGCCTGCCGGAGGAGCTCACCGATGGGACTTTGCCCAGATCTTTCAAGGATTTGTGAGCTCCTCACATACACACACACACACACATACACACACACACCACACACACATACACACACACATACACACATACACACACACACACACCACACACACACATACACACACACATACACACACACATACACACACACACACACCGCCGGCAATCGCCGCCGTGCCGCCACTCACTGGGTTGGACCGTCAGTGTGAGCGGCTGCTTCTGGATGGTCCCCGCGTGCGGGAAGTGAGCGTAGCACACGTAGTCGTCCCCGTCACTCAGCAGCACGTTGGCGAAGAACAAGTCCCCGTCCAGGCCCTGGGATACTCGCCCATTCAGCTGCACTCTCTCAATGGCTGCAGCGGCAGCGGCACCCCGGGGGTAAGGGGGACAAGGGGACAGGGGGGGATCAAGAGGATCAGAATCTTTATTTAGGACTGTGGAAGGAGGAATTCGATGCAGCTCTTTATCAAAGATGTAAACCACTAAATCGCTTCATCATCTTCTTGGTTCTTTCGGTAAAGTCGTCACGTAGAAGGGAAGTAATAAAATAATAAAAATAAAACAATAAAATAATTCTCACGACGTTTCGGCCACAACGCAAGCAGCCGTCCTCAGGTGAAAACCAGGTCTGTCGAGGCGACAGCGTCTGAATGAAACAGCACACGAGCTTGGAGCATGTATTTAAGCTGGGTTGGGAGGGGGGAAAGGGCGCCTTGACAAAAGAATATGCATATCAAGAGGCGTTTAGCATATTTATGGGAAATGCAGGTATGTGATTAGTACTACTCATGCCCGTGCATTATGCAGGATTAGCAGCATCAAAGGGATGGGATAATGGGAAATGCAGGTATGTGATTAGTACTACTTATGCCTTCATCATCATCCGCCATGCAAATCATGGAAGCAGCGGCAGATGTGGAGGATGCCTGCAAAAGTGGTGAAAATGTGTTCATCCAGAAGAGACACCGTACAACGGATAACGCCACACTGCTTCCGGTCCACAAATAGGACGGAGACATCACGGCAATGATGCACTCTGCTTCGCTTGCCTGGCTTGCCCACCTCATTGTGAAATTGTAGTCATTGAGTCTGCATCTACATCAGCAGTTGTACAAAAGAGGACCTCCTGCGTACCAGGCGAGGTAGTCAACATCTCCTAGCCACCGTGATGATGATGAGAGAGACACGCAAACTCCAAATATACAGCAGCAGGCGTCAGGGTCGGGATGGAACCCACGACCTCCTGTAGACCAGGCGAGGTAGTTAACATCTCCTAGCCACCGTGATGATGATGAGAGAGAGAGACACGCAAACTCCAAATATACAGCAGCAGGCGTCAGGGTCGGGATGGAACCCACGACCTCCTGTATACCAAGCGAGGTAGTCAACATCTCCTAGCCACCATGATGATGATGAGAGAGAGAGACACGCAAACTCAAAATATACAGCAGCAGGCGCTAGGGGTTACCAAAAAGATTTCCAATATATTAAACAAACACAAGATCCAGGTTCGTTTAAACACAGTACACAAAATCCGTGATTTAATCCCATCTGTAAATGATTCCTGCCATGCAGTACCCTGGTGTCTACAAACCGAGTTGTGGTTGTGGCAGCAGTAACATTTGGGAAACGAAACGGCATGTCTCGGACCACGTTCGTGAACACAAGGCGGATCTGAAACACGGTAGGACAAATACATCTGCCATTGCTGATCATTGTTTTAACGCTGTGGGCTCACGCAAAATTGATTTTTCCAAGACGGAGGTACTCTGCAAACCTACCGGCTACGTTCAGAGATTTGTTCATGAAGCCATCCAGATGTATCAACACAGACACAACTTCAGCCGAGAATATGGGTACAAACTGAGCAATCATTGGAAGGACGTTATTAACCAGGTAAAGTCTTAACTGACTGTGATGTTTCCATCCTACCTGCCTATGTCAGCTGTTATTACCGACTCTGTGTCTCTCTCTCTCTATGCCTCTCTCTTAGACCTCTCACATGTCCTTTGGATTGCACTCTCAGTTTCACATGCCCTTTGGAGTACACTCTCATGGTGCTAATCTCTCAACACTGCTGTTGTGCGCATATGAGGGCATGATACTCTTATGCGGCGACGGAAGCTCATTCATGCTAATCTCTCTCTCTCTCTAATCTCCCCCATTAAATTTCGATTTAAAGCTTTCGTGACTGCAGGGATTCATCTTCTTGGTTCTTTCGGTAAAGTCACGTAGAAGGGAAGTAATAAAATAATAAAAATAAAACATAATAAAACAATTCTCACGACGTTTCGGCCACAACGCAAGCAGCCGTCCTCAGGTGAAAACCAGGTCCGTCGAGGCGACAGAGTCTGAATGAAACAGCACACGGGCTTAGAGCATATATATAAGCTGGGCGCATTGACAAAGGAATTTGCATATCAACAGGAATTTAGCATATTTATGGGAAATGCAGGAATGTAATTAGTACTGCATATGCATGTGCATTATGCAGGATTAACAGCATCAAAGGGAGCTGCAGTTACTGCTGCTGCAGCAGTTGCTGCTGCTGCTGCAGTTTCTGCTGCTGCTGCAGTTACTGCTGCTGCTGCAGTTGCTGCTGCTGCTGCACTTGCTGCTGCTGCTGCACTTGCTGCTGCTGCTGCACTTGCTGCTGCTGCTGCAGTTGCTGCCTTATCCATTTTAATATAACACTATGTATTATTCTACCCACCCTAATGTGTATCATACTGCTATATGTTTACTGTACAATTACGACACCATACATTACTCTGCACACTGCACCATGCCAGTGAGTGGAACGCGGTCTGAAAGTCACCGTTAACGTGAACACAATCAGTTAAGATCCGAAATGGTTTATTACGTCCTTCCAATGATTGGATGGTGTCGTAATTGTACAGTAAACATATAGCAGTATGATACACATTAGGGTGGGTAGAATAATACATAGTGTTATATTAAAATGGATAAGGCAGCAACTGCAGCAGCAGCAGCAAGTGCAGCAGCAGCAGCAAGTGCAGCAGCAGCAGCAAGTGCAGCAGCAGCAGCAACTGCAGCAGCAGCAGTAACTGCAGCAGCAGCAGAAACTGCAGCAGCAGCAGCAACTGCTGCAGCAGCAGTAACTGCAGCTCCCTTTGATGCTGTTAATCCTGCATAATGCACATGCATATGCAGTACTAATTACATTCCTGCATTTCCCATAAATATGCTAAATTCCTGTTGATATGCAAATTCCTTTGTCAATGCGCCCAGCTTATATATATGCTCTAAGCCCGTGTGCTGTTTCATTCAGACTCTGTCGCCTCGACGGACCTGGTTTTCACCTGAGGACGGCTGCTTGCGTTGTGGCCGAAACGTCGTGAGAATTGTTTTATTATGTTTTATTTTTATTATTTTATTACTTCCCTTCTACGTGACTTTACCGAAAGAACCAAGAAGATGACTCCCCCATTAACACAACTGACGTGCTTGCGTCCGGGGGTGGAATTCCTTTCCAGCTCAGACCCCGCTTGCTTGCCCATCGCCACATATATAACCTCTTGTTGTAACAGCTCTCTCGCTGGTTCAGCAGTTCCACTGCCGGGTTATATTTTTTTCCGCCTGAGGATGACCGCTTGTGTTGCGATCGAAACGTCGTGATTCATTTTATTTTATACCCACGTGACTTTACCGCAAGAACAAAAGAGTAAAAAGATATATCAGCAGGCGTCGTCTGGGTCGGGATCGAACCCACAACTTCCTGTGCATCAGGCGAGGTAGTCAACATCTCACAGCCACCGTGATGATGATGAGAGAGAGACACGCAAACTACAAATATACAGCAGCAGGCGTCGTCTGGGTCGGGATCGAACCCACAACTTCCTGTGTATCAGGCGAGGTAGTCAACATCTCACAGCCACCGTGATGATGATGAGAGAGAGACACGCAAACTACAAATATACAGCAGCAGGCGTCGTCTGGGTCGGGATCGAACCCACAACTTCCTGTGCATCAGGCGAGGTAGTCAACATCTCACAGCCACCGTGATGATGATGAGAGAGAGACACGCAAACTACAAATATACAGCAGCAGGCGTCGTCTGGGTCGGGATCGAACCCACAACTTCCTGTGTATCAGGCGAGGTAGTCAACATCTCACAGCCACCGTGATGATGATGAGAGAGAGACACGCAAACTACAAATATACAGCAGCAGGCGTCGTCTGGGTCGGGATCGAACCCACAACTTCCTGTGTATCAGGCGAGGTAGTCAACATCTCACAGCCACCGTGATGATGATGAGAGAGAGACACGCAAACTACAAATATACAGCAGCAGGCGTCGTCTGGGTCGGGATCGAACCCACAACTTCCTGTGTATCAGGCGAGGTAGTCAACATCTCACAGCCACCGTGATGATGATGAGAGAGAGACACGCAAACTACAAATATACAGCAGCAGGCGTCGTCTGGGTCGGGATCGAACCCACAACTTCCTTGCATCAGGCGAGGTAGTCAACATCTCACAGCCACCGTGGTACTCACAGCCGTCCATCCAGAAGACGATGGGAGGAGGAAAGCCTTGGGGAGGGCGGCAGCGCAGCACGGCCGGCAGGCCCTCGGTGGCCATGACGGGTTCCAGCTGTTCACGGGGCCACAGGGGAGCACCTGCAGGACACAGACAAAACCACCCATGTAGCCTTAGACCTCGATTGGAAGTTTCCGTGACTGCAGGGATCCATACTCTATGGTTCTTTCGGTAGAGTCACGTCGGTATATAATTAATAAAATCACGACGTTTCGGGCGCAACACACAAGCGTCCGTCACCAGGTGGGACAACCACAGCAAGAAACAATTGCTGAAGTGGGCAAAAGGGTTGCCGTGACAAGAGGCTATATAGGTGTTGAGTAGTTCCGACGGACGTACTCGGAGACGGAGGTAAGTTAGGGGCTTCCGCCAGGGTTTATTAAAGCTGTTACAATACACACGCAGCAGGGTGCACAACTCCCAGGGTTTATTAAAGCTTATCTATATTACACAGCAGGGTGCACAACTCCCAGGGGCTAGGGGGGTCCTACTCTAAGTGCGGGTCCCTGCCGGCGAGCTCCGGTCTCTCTCTCTCGTGTCGGATCAGGGACTCTGCCGACTCCACCGACTGGAGAGAGAAGCACCTCTACGGCTACCACCGGCTTCTCCCCAGACTCACCACTCGATCCCTCTGTCTACCCCTGGTCCCCTCTTCACCCTGCTTACTCGACCCGTTCCCACAGTGACCCCGCTCACGTCACGGGGTATCTCTTAAGTACCCCGGGAGACGTGACGTCATCGCACTGAACGGCACACCTGACGTCACGTCCCCATTTTACTCCTCTACATAGGTAAGAGACGGGGGAGGAGCCAAGGAGGAGAGACAGGGAGGGGTGGGGGGTAGGGGGAGTGGAGTGCCGCTAGAGGGATTAAGAAACGAGCAAGGAAATGCCGGGGGGGGGGGGGGGGAAGTGGGCGGGGCTGGGAGTGGGAAGCTGAAGAAACTGGAGATGCGGATATGAAGGCAACACCATGAAGCAGTGAAGGTTTGACCTGGTTAATAACATCCTTCCAATGATTGCTCAATTTGTATCCATCTTCCGGTTGAAGTTATGTCTATGTTTAGATATCTGCATGGCTTCATGAACAAACCTTTGATCGTAGCCCGAAGGTTTTCAGAGTACCTTGGTCTCGGAAAAAACAATATCATGAGAGCCCACAGCGTTATAGCAATGGTCAGCCACGGCGGAGGAATTAGTTCTGCCGTGTTTCAGATCTGCCTTGTGCTCGCGAACACGGTCCGACACATGCCGTTTCATTTCCCAATGCAACAGCCACCACAGGTGCAACTTAGTTTGCAGACTCCAGGATAATGCATGTCAGGAATGACATCCTTCACCGATGGGATTAGATCACGGATGTTGTGTACTGTACTGAATCGGACCTGGATCTTGTGTTTGTTTAAGATCTTGGAAATATTTTTGGTAACGCCTGCTATGTATGGTAACGTGATGGTTTTGATCGGCATCTCAAGGGGTTGTTTCTCCATGGTTGGAGAAACAGCTTTGCGAATAATGCGGTCCGAGTACCCATTCATCTTGAGGGCCTGGTGTACGTGTTCCAGCAACCCTTTTGCCCACTTCACCAATTGTTTCTTGCTGTGGTTGTCCCACCTGGTGACGGTCGCTTGTGTTGCGCCCGAAACGTCGTGATTTATTTTATTTTATACCTACCTGAATTTACCGAAAGACCAGGGGCGGTTTCTTCATTAGGGTGATTGGGCGACGCACCACCAATGTCTTTCAACCACAGAGTCACGCTAGCCGTTATTGTGCCTCTGGATATAGTCCAATCAGCGTCATGTCACATTCTGTGGAGTACCGCCTCTTTTTTGGCGATTTCACTCTGGCTGAGAATCGCCCAGAGTGTTCCCATAGACTTACATTCAAAGATGTTTTTTTTCGACCGGGGGGTGCTCCAATGCATTCTCTACGGCTTCCGGGAGGGCTCGCCCTAACGTGCTTACGTCATCATACGTAAGCACGTGTCAGTCAACAATATTATTTGTCGCCACCTAGTGGAATCTTTAATAAAGAAACTGAGTGGATTGTAATAATAGTGAGCATAGAAACAAACAAGATGTATTGTAAGAGTCACTTTATTTTTCATTAATATTAAAGAAGTGAAGTTGCCTTTACATGCTGACGCTGTTAATTTATCCATTGCATGGGTGGACCTTATCCTTATCAATCATCCAGACATTTGCCCCCCCTGAGAGATTTTGCAGGAGCCGCCACTGCGAAAGACCGTTGGGGTAAGTGCTGTCAGTGAGTAGCAGCACCTGTGAAGACAAAGATCCCCCCTTGCGTAGCCACCCCCTCCACTGCGTCGCCGGGTGATCAGCACCACGCCCGGCCGCCTCTGTCTCCCCGGTGGCAAAGTTTACCGCACATCGCACCGGGGACTCGCTTGAGGCCGATTCAACCTTGGGGAGCCCCAGGGCCGGTTCAGTAACAGCAGTTGATTGCTGTACAATTACTACAGCCGGCAGAACGACCGCGCACTGTGTGTGTGGCGCAGCGCTTAGCGTTCTGTGTGTGTGTGAGTGGTGGCACAGTGGTTAGCGTTCTGTGTGGTAGTCCACGGTCCAAGAGTGGCGTCCCCCCCCACCCACTCACGCGCCAGCCGCACGGTGATGTTTGGGGTGAGCGTTGTGCCGTCCTGGTTCTCCGCTGAGCAGCGGTAGACGCCCACGTAGGCCTCTGCGGCTTCGCTGTCGGACTCCGCGGACGCCGCCACCACCGCCGCCATGTCCACGGTGAAGGTGCCCGAGCCATCTCCACGCCGCTTCACGTTAGGGTCGCCGTTCGGGTCAAAGCGCCGGCCGTCCTTACTCCACCGAAACCTCAAGCACAAACGGGAGGGGGGGAGAGAGGGAGGGATGTGAGAGATGGAAGGAGGAGAGGGAGGGAGGGGTGGGGAGGAGAGGAGAGGGTGTTGTATATACAGTGAGGGAAACAAGTATTTGATCCCCTGCTGATTTTGTACGTTTGCCCACTGACAAAGAAATGATCAGTCTATAATTGTAACGGTAGGTTTATTTGAACAGTGAGAGACAGAATAACAACAACAAAAATCCAGAAAAACGCATGTCAAAAATGTTATAAATTGATGTGCATTTTAATGAGGGAAATAAGATTTTTTTTATTGTTTTTTTTCGTTTCTCTTAATACAACGGTTAAAAGTTCAAAACTTAGCGACGTAGATTAAGTCGACATCATAGTCTGCCAACACACTCACCCAGATTAAAAACTACACTGCAGTCACATTGGTGGCCTTGATTGATTAATTACCTCGTTTTACTCGGATTCACCTCACATTGTTTCTTGTTGTATCTTGCTATCTACGTGACTTTACCAAAAACCAAGGAATATGAATTCCAGCAGTCAAGAAAGCTTAAGTGAAATTTTAGTTAGATCTCTAGCCTCAGGACATCAAAATATAACTCGAGTAAAACAGCACAAATCCCTGGATGCTAAATCACAAATCTTGGATAAACATAAACCAAATAATAATTATGAATCTTAACTTTGGAGCTTTCGTGTGTTGACCGACTCTCTGTGTCGTTTTACATAACATTTCGATACTTTGCTAGGTTATTTAATTTTAGTGTGTCTCTTTCTCCCCCTAAGCCTGCTCACTCCTTTTGTTGCACTCATTGACATGTAAAATTTTTCCCTACCCCCTCCCCCTCGCTGCCTCCGCCCCCCTCTGTCTATTTAAGGCCACCCCACAGAGACGATCACCCCTCTCTGTACCTGTGTTGCCCGCTCTGTGTATCTTGGTGATATCTGTCTGCTTATATGTCTGTCTATAATTTTTTCTGGTTAGATTTTATGTCGCTATTTCATTATACCTGATGATGATTGCTTGTGTTGCAATCGAAACGTCGTATGCTATTATTTAATTTATTTATTTTTCTTTATACGTCACTTTACCGAAAGAACCAAAGAATAATAATTATGAAGTATTCGACCAAGAGTCAACCACAAGGATAAACAAGGCGGAACAGGTCCATCACCCATAACCAAGATAAAATGTATCCCACAGAGAGAAAGAGAGAGAGCCTCTGTGAACACTGCTGCAGACATACCTTGAGTCACTTACAGAATCAGAACTACACAAGCGGTACGGTATCAAGCCATGAGAGGTCAAATCATCTTCTTGGTTCTTTCGGTAAAGTCACGTAGAAGGGAAATAATAAAATAATAATAAAACATAATCAAATAATAAACATAAAACATAATAAAATAATACAAATAAAACATAATAAAATAATACAAATAAAACATAATAAAATTATAAATATAAAACATAATAAAATAATACAAATAAAACATAATAAAATAATAAAAATAAAACATAGTAACATTTCGATTTGAAGCTTTCGTGACTGCAAGGATTCCTACTCTTAGTTTTTTCGGTAAAGTTACCATGTAGGTAAAAATGAAATAAAAATTTAAAAAAATAAAAGAATAAAAATCACGACGTTTCGGAGGCTGTATACAGCAAATCTGGCTGTGACGGTCCCACCTGATGACGGAGACTTGTGTTGCCTCCGAAAGTCGTGATTCTTATTCCTTTATTTTTATTAATTTTTATTTCATTTTTTATCTACGTGACTTTACCGAAAAAACTAAGAGTATTTTATTATTTTATACAAATTTCAAAACCCGACATATACAACAACAAGGGATGTGGGGAGGTAGCGTACTTGGGCGTTGGGTTGCCATGAGCCTCACACTCCATGACGATCTCGCCCTGCGGGTCCACTACGTAATCCTCCGGCGAATACCGGGTGATGAACGGAGGGCGAGTACCTGCAGGAGATTGATGGGTTAACAAAACTGTGGCTGCAGCAGTGGCAATAGCAGATTCACACCAACACAGCCAATTCGCGCGGCTTAACGATTTTCAATCAACATGCTAATCTCTCACTAACATGCCAATTTGCACCTGGCAGCCCTTTGATTGGTGGAATACCAACCGCTGTCGGGTTTGCTGCCCACCACTTGCATTGCCATTGGCTGCTGACATTTGGGCGACGCCCATTTGAAACCCTTACAAACAGTTTGCCTTGGAAGCTAACCCTCCTTATCCTGAAGACGACCGCTTGTGTTGCGATAGAAACGTCGTAAAATTTCGATTTCAAGCTTTCGTGACTGCAGGGATTCATCTTCTTGGTTCTTTCGGTAAAGTCACGTAGAATGGAAGTAATAAAATAATACAAATAAAACATAATGAAATAATTCTCACGACGTTTCGGCCACAACGCAAGCAGCCGTCCTCAGGTGAAGAACAGGTCTGTCGAGAAGACATTCAGACGCTGTCTCCCCGACAGACCTGTTCTTCACCTGAGGACGGCTGCTTGCGTTGTGGCCGAAACGTCGTGAGAATTATTTTATTATGTTTTATTTTTATTATTTTATTGGTTTGCTTCTACGTGACGACTTTACCGAAAGAACCAAGAAGATGAATCCCTGCAGTCACGAAAGAAGCTTTAAATCGAAATTTGATTTTTTTTTTTTTTCCATTCTACGTGACTTTACCAAAAGAACCAAGAAGATGAAACGTCGTAGTTTAAGTTTTTTGCTATTTTCTTTGAACCTATCTACGCGACTTTACCGAAAACCCCAAAGAATATGAATTCCTGCAGTCACGAAAGCTTCAAGTCAAGATTTAGTTGATAGTCTTTAGTGGACGATTTGGTGGGTGTAGCGTTGAGAGGGGGCATCGTCTCAAGGGGGGTAGCGGTGCAGTTTGCTACTCACGGTCACGGGGCAGGGCGTCGAGGTGGTCACCCAGCACAGCCAACAACAACGACGCCAGAAGAAGGGCGGTGATGAGGAAGGCCTCCATCAGCGGGGGGGGGGGGGGGGGGGACAGATGGTCAGACTGGGGGCTTCCTTCACTTGGCTAGGAGGAGGGCGTAGAAGGGAGGGAGCAGAGTAGGAGGGGGAGCAGGAGGAATTAGAAGCATTTAAACTGCAAGAGGATGAATCCGAAGCGCTATAAAGCTCTTTTTCACACATGTCCAGCTGGGACACTGGGTCAGAACATGACAACAAACACAATACAAAAACACGGTGTGAGTGCAGAGTACAGTAAGAGTAAACAAATCACTTTACAAATATTTACATATATATTAAAGGCAAAGTTGTGAATATTATGTGTCTGTTCAAAATGTTTAGCGTATTTCCCGACATGCAACGAACTGGAAATTTGCCATGTGGGTACTTTACTTTCCAGACTGTACACCATGCACACATTATTAAAAATACACTTTTGGGGGGGGGGGGGGGAGCTCAATAATGCAGAGATTTTTTTGCACAGCAAGTGAACTGTGACGTCACATCTGTCACGTGACCCACGCGTGTGCAGTGTAGTGGTCAGCGCTACGCCGCGCTACGAACCCGGCGACCCGAGTTCGATTCCCGCTCACGGCCACCAGCGATGACGATTATTTGAACCGGTCCTGGGCCTCCCCTAGGTCGACTCAGCCTCAAACGAGTAACTGGTGCGGTGTGTGAACATCGCCACTGGGGAGACAAAGGCGGCCGGGCGTGGTGAATCCAAGTCCCGGGCAAAGCCGGGGGAAGTCCAGCTAGTATACTAATAAATCTAGCCAATGTTTGATGTTGCAGTATAGACAAAACACGGCACTCTAAACGCATTCTTCTAAATGCTGAGGGAAAAACCGGAGGACCCGGAGTAAATTCCATGTGACCACGGGGAGTGAGGCACGTCAACTCCAGATATACAGCAGGTAGTGTCAGTCGGTATCAAACCCACCACCTCCAGTACACCAGGTGACAACCGTGCCAGGTTACACATTCCTGCTGCGGAGGGAGCTGGTAGGAACGTTGGGTTGCTCGCTCAATGGCCTGCAGGGTCAATGGCCAGGGCAATGTGGTGTATTCCGCAAATGTGCCCGACTGTGAGGGCGGGCACAAGCCGGCGTGAGTAGGTTAAACGTTGAGTTTTATAAGGGCACCACGGGGTGACCAGCCCGTCCCCACCCAGCCCCTCCCCACCCAGCCCCACCCTTCCCCACCCAGCCCCACCCCTACCACCCCCCACCCACCCCCTCCCCACCCAGCCCCACCCCTCCTACCCAGCCCCTCCCCACCCCCCACCCAGCCCCTCCCCACCCAGCCTCACCCCTCCCACCCCCCACCCAGCCCCTCCCCACCCAACCCCTCCCTGCACGACGGACGGACACAACAATCCCCTGTGGGCTGGTGGAACCAGTGGGTTCCTACCAGTCAAAGACCTCCTTTGCAAGGGACACTTGGATGCACGCTCATTATTGATGGTCACGTGCTCCTGCGTAGAGCAGCAGAATGTTTACATTTCACATCGGCTGCATTTCATCCAGTGGCACCGATTTTTGAAACCAGATCAATAATACGTATAACCCGTAAAAACAAATTTTTTCACTATAAATCCTTTATATGCGTGGCGGCTAGAGTCCTCTCATCCTCTGGCTTGAGATGGCTGCCACCTATGGGTCAGATGATTGTCTGCCAGTATTAAGGAATTGGTAATTAAATATTTAATTTGTTTTCCCTAAAAAGTGTAAAATTTTGGAAAAAAAATTTCACGAACATTAATTGTCTCGCACAACGAGTCTGTGTGCAAAATGTCAGCTCGATTGGATCACGGGAAGTGGGTTAAAAAACGACCGAAAGATTTGCATGGTCGTAAGCAAGCAAGCACGCAAGCAAGCGAACTTAATATAAAGGATTTAAAACCCAACATTGATTATCCCCAGCAAACAGGGCAACGCTGCATCAGCCACAGCTCCAGGTTTCTCCCATCACTTAAAGAGCCCCCGAGTGAGAACACCCTCCAGGATAGAGAGAGACCAACACAGCAGCACTTGCACGTCTGCGCGAGTGCTGTGTGGTGTGAAACAATTGTCACGGGAGGAAATATCAAGTTACATTTCGATTTAAAGCTTTCGTGACTGCAGGGATTCATCTTCTTGGTTTTTTCGGTAAAGTCACGTAGAAGGGAAGTAATAAAATAATACAAATAAAACATAATAAAATAATTCTCACGACGTTTCGGCTACAACGCAAGCAGCCGTCTTCAGGTGAAGAATGAGACACTGCCAAGCTAGGAGCTTTAACAAAAGAATGTGCACATCAAGAGGGATTTAGCTTGCTAAACCCCTCTTGATGTGCACAACACAAGAATGTGCATATCAAGAGGGGTTTAGCTTGCTAAACCCCTCTTGTGCACAACACAAGAATGTGCATATCAAGAGGGATTTAGCTTGCTAAACCCCTCTTGATGTGCACAACACAAGAATGTTTAGCAAGCTAAATCCCTCTTGATGTGCACAACACAAGAATGTGCACATCAAGAGGGGTTTAGCTTGCTAAACCCCTCTTGATGTGCACAACACAAGAATGTGCACATCAAGAGGGGTTTAGCTTGCTAAACCCCTCTTGATGTGCACAACACAAGAATGTGCACATCAAGAGGGGTTTAGCTTGCTAAACCCCTCTGGATGTGCACAACACAAGAATGTGCACATCAAGAGGGGTTTAGCTTGCTAAACCCCTCTTGATGTGCACAACACAAGAATGTGCATATCAAGAGGGGTTTAGCTTGCTAAACCCCTCTTGATGTGCACAACACAAGAATGTGCACATCAAGAGGGGTTTAGCTTGCTAAACCCCTCTTGATGTGCACAACACAAGAATGTGCACATCAAGAGGGGTTTAGCTTGCTAAACCCCTCTTGATGTGCACAACACAAGAATGTGCATATCAAGAGGGGTTTAGCTTGCTAAACCCCTCTTGATGTGCACAACACAAGAATGTGCACATCAAGAGGGATTTAGCTTGCTAAACCCCTCTTGATGTGCACAACACAAGAATGTGCACATCAAGAGGGATTTAGCTTGCTAAACCCCTCTTGATGTGCACAACACAAGAATGTGCACATCAAGAGGGATTTAGCTTGCTAAACCCCTCTTGATGTGCACAACACAAGAATGTGCATATCAAGAGGGGTTTAGCTTGCTAAACCCCTCTTGATGTGCACAACACAAGAATGTGCACATCAAGAGGGATTTAGCTTGCTAAACCCCTCTTGATGTGCACAACACAAGAATGTGCATATCAAGAGGGGTTTAGCTTGCTAAACCCCTCTTGATGTGCACAACACAAGAATGTGCACATCAAGAGGGGTTTAGCTTGCTAAACCCCTCTTGATGTGCACAACACAAGAATGTGCACATCAAGAGGGGTTTAGCTTGCTAAACCCCTCTTGATGTGCACAACACAAGAATGTGCATATCAAGAGGGATTTAGCTTGCTAAACCCCTCTTAAGGCTCTCTTCTTCTTCCACCTCCAACCCAGCTTATATACAAGCTCCAAGCTTGGCAGTGTCTCATTCTTCACCTGAAGACGGCTGCTTGCGTTGTGGCCGAAACGTCGTGAGAATTATTTTATTGTTTTATTTTTATTATTTTATTACTACCTTCTACATGACTTTACCGAAAAAACAAGAAGAAAAATATCAAGTTGACAAGGCCTCAACACGTCACTCACCGGCGCAACGCTGCGTAGATGTCTGGGGGGGGTCTTGAGCTCTTTTCTGTGTCCTCATGTGGTGGGGGTGGTGGTGGTGGAAATCCAACGTTTCGTGCCTCTACCACAGGCAGGCGAACGCGTGCGGCTGTGATCGCGTGGAGCCTTGGCAGAGCGCTTTTAGAAAACGTAGCGCGGATAGGAGAACACGTGGGCGCGAATCACAATCCGTAGAATTGATAAGCACCGCCCATTGACACCACTGCCCATGGAGTGACGTAGGTAGACACGTGTTACAGGCAGCAACAATGTCCCACACTGCTGCCCACCAGGGATCACGTGTCTGTCTGACTGGCTGCCGTGCATAAATAAATATATAATGCACACAGCTCTTTGATTGGTGGAGACCTACTTCCGGGTATGGAGAGGGGAGGGGCCTGAGGGAGGGGGGGGGTCAGGGGAGGGGCCTAAGGGAGGGGGGGTCAGGGGAGGGGCCTGGCTGGCTGCCTGGCTACCTCAAGTCACGTGATCTTCTACACAGGTAGGAACAGCAGTTCCACACTGCCCACCAGGGATTATGTGTCTGTCTGTCGTGCACGAATGCGCTGTCCAACCAAGTTCCGACCTGCACACTGCGAAGGAACGTGTTTTTTTTCGTGTGTCTGTCCTGTCCGTCTGTCTCCGTGTGTACGCTAGACTTGCGAAGGGTTTGGCTCGCGAGCCGTGGAGTTGACGTTGACGACGAGTCGCTGGTTCCACGCCGCAAGCCCCGCGGTGAGCCGGCGCTGTTCCGCTTTCCCATCCGGAAACTTGAAAGTAGTTAAATGAACAGTTTGGTGCCGTTATTTCGCATCGTTTAAAAAACACGTTCCTTCGGAGTGGGCAGGTAGGAACTTGGTTGGACAGGGCATTCGTGCACGACAGACAAATAATCCCTGGTGGGCAAGTGTGGAACGTGCTGTTCCTCTACCTGTGTACAAGATCACGTGACTCTATGTAGCCAGGCAGCCAGCCCCCTTCACTATCGGCCCCTCCCCCTTGCTTAGGCCCCTCCCCTTAACCCCCCCTCCCTTAGGTCCCTCCCCCCTTAGGCCCCTCCCCCCTTAGACCCCTCCCCTGACCACCCCCCCATATCCTTAGGCCCCTCTCCTGACTCCCCCCTTCCCTTAGGCCCCTCCCCTGACCCCCCCCTCAGGCCCCTCTCCTGACTCCCCCCTCCCTTAGGCCCCTCCCCTCTCCGTACCCGGCAGTAGGTCTCCACCAATCAAAGAGCTGTCTGTATTATATATTTATTTATGCACGACAGACAGACAGACAAATAATCCCTGGTGGGCAGTGTGGAACATTGTGTCCCTGCCTGTGTATTTCCTTGCGCCACTCAAGCTGCCCGGGGGTTGCCCCGAGCGGGGAGCTCACACGGCCGAATCGAACGAAGAACGCCACTTGACCGACTCGGAACGAGACGGTTCCGGGGCCAAACCAGAGCCGGTCTCGAACGCACCGCCCAGACACGGAGGGTGACACTCCCCCTCCACCACTCTAGCCATGACTGCCCCACGGTGGCTAGGAGATGTTGACTACCTCGCCTGGTGCGCAGGAGGTCGTGGGTTCGATCCAGACCATGGCTACGCCTGCTGCTGTATGTTTGGAGTTTGTGGTGTCTCTCTCATCATCAAGGTGGCTATGAGATGTTGACTACCTTGCCTGGTGCGCAGGAGGTCTGTGTCTCTCTCTCTCATCATCACGGTGGCTAGGAGATGTTGACTACCTCGCCTGGTGCGCAGGAGGTCGTGGGTTCGATCGAGACCCTGATGATGCCTGCTGCTGTATATTTGGAGTTTGCGTGTCTTTCTCTCTCTCATCATCACGGTGGCTAGGAGATGTTGACTACCTCGCCTGGTGCGCAGGAGGTCGTGGGTTCGATCGAGACCCTGACGATGCCTGCTGCTGTATATTTGGAGTCTGCGTGTCTATCATCACGGTGACTATGAGATGTTAACTACCTCGCCGGGTGTACAGGAGGTCGTGAGTTCCATCACGACCCTGATGATGCCTGCTGCTGTATACTTGGAGTTTGCGGTGTTTCTCTCATCATCACGGTGGCTAGGAGATGTTGACTACCTCGCCTGGTGCGCAGGAGGTCGTGGGTTCGATCCAGACCATGACAATGCCTGCTGCTGTATATTTGGAGTTTGCGTGTCTCTCTCTCATCATCACGGTGGCTAGGAGATGTTAACTACCTCGCCAGGTGTACAGGAGGTCGTGAGTTCCATCCCGACAGGCTAAAATAACCCCTGCCCCGATTAAACCCGGGTATAGTTTGGCCCAGTCCAGAGTATACCCGGGGGGGGGGGGGGGATGAAGTCTCCAAGGCTAAACTAGACCCCCTGGGGGTTTAAACTCGACTGGGCCAGACCATACTGCTCCTGGCCAGACTATGCCCATGTGAAAGTTCACAGGCAATTATCCAGACAGAGAACAGGCGACAACGAACTTCAATCGATATCTAAAACGCGTACGCGTGGAAGTAAGAATCTAAATTTGATCAATTGAAGCATTTTTAGGGTTCAGGGGTTATTATTAAAGTTTTTTTCTGGTTGAAGCAGTCAAAGTCGATGTGTTTACAGTTTAAAATAAAATGTTGGAAAAATTTAGTAATTCACGTGTATATCGCTCTAACGCCATTACTATCACGGGGGTATGATTTGGTCTAGAGGGGCATCATTTGGCCTAGCCAATAATATTCCCGGCTATAATCTCGCCTAGGCCGTTTAGACCCCGGGTATACTACACCTGTGGGTATACTACGGCCTGTGGGTATACTACGGCATTTGGGTATACTCCGGCCTCTTACACCGGGTAAAGTCTCGTAAATGGAATGACCATTGTCAGCCGTGATTGATCTATGGCTGAATGAAAGCCTCCCCAGCTATCGTCATCTCTCAAGATCCCAACACAGGATTCTGTCACGTTGACAAAAGACAAATAGTTCACTGCAGTCACGAAAGCTTTCAATCAAAAGATGCACACATTTATTTAAAAGCAAACGGGCATGTGTGGATACTACCCTTTGACCTGTATCACAAGAACAACGGGTCTCACCTGAGTGATCTGTACAGGTTACTTCCAAAAACACAAACTTTGTCCTAACATCACTTATTCAATGTTTGACCCTTATAAATAAAATGTTGCATGTACACAAAATCAGTGTTCATTCTAAATTATTGACAAGACATTTTACATTTTAACAATGTAATTACTGCAGTGAAATATACTGCACCAGGTTAAGCTATTTCAAATAATTATGCACCGTCTGCTTAACAGTGGATGTAAAACATACTATTGTGTCATTCAAAACGAGTAGGCCATTGCATGCTTGCGTCTCGAGTCAAAATGTAGCAAATTCTCAACATTACCGACAAATTACACAACTGACATGAAACATCATCATCCCCCTACTGACAGGCTCTTGTTCACATACTCTTTGGTTCTTTCAGTAAAGTCATGTTGGTAGCAAAAATAATAGTAGATCAGAAAGTTTCGATCGTAACACAGGGATCTACCCAACTCACAGAAAACACAAAGACTGACCGCTCACTCTTACTCTGCAGGTTGAACCTAGGAACTGAGTGTTCAACTTCACATTATTGTCATTAAAGGCCAGTGACAATGGTGCATCTATTGGAGCGACATCGTCTCAAGCTTACACATCTACCGGGTCTCCATTTGACTTTGTGTTGTCTCGGAGGAAGTCCACCCACACCTCCACTTCCACAAACTGCTGGGAGTTGCCTCGCTCTGCCTCACAGTCAGAATTCTCCTCCTGCTTCACGTTGCCTCCATCGATGTGAAGGTCCCATTTTGGAGTTGAATCTTCATCTTCACATTTCACCATCACCTCTTCACATTCCAACTTCACCTCTTCATATTTCACCTCTTCATATTTCACCTCATTACCTTTAAAAGTGTCCAAGCTGGAATTTTCTTCTGGTTCTTGTTTGATGAGGGATGGGCTCATTGCAGCACTTTGACTTTCACAAGCTGATTTCAGACTCCACTCCTTGTGGATCTTCTGATGCTTGTGTGTTCTCTGGTGTACATGAAGATGTGCTGACTGTGCAAACGCCTTCCCGCACGGAGTGCACTTGAAGGGTTTCTCTCCCGTGTGTGTTCTCTGGTGTTCTACAAGATCAGATGAATGTGCAAACGCCTTCCCACAGACACTGCACTTGAAGGGTCTCTCTCCCGTGTGTGTTCTCTGGTGTGTTACGAGATGATGTAAAACAGAAAACACCTTCCCACACACACTGCACTTGAAGGGTTTCTCTCCCGTGTGTGTTCTCTGGTGTGTTACAAGATCAGATGAATGTGCAAACGCCTTCCCACACACACTGCACTTGAAGGGTTTCTCTCCTGTGTGTGTTCTCTGGTGTGTTACAAGATCAGATGAATGTGCAAACGCCTTCCCACACACACTGCACTTGAAGGGTCTCTCTCCCGTGTGTGTTCTCTGGTGTGTTACAAGATTACATGACTTTGAAAACGCCTTCCCACACACACTGCACTTGAAGGGTTTCTCTCCCGTGTGTGTTCTCTGGTGTTCTACAAGAGCAGATGAATGTGCAAACGCCTTCCCACACACACTGCACTTGAAGGGTTTCTCTCCCGTGTGTGTTCTCTGGTGTTCTACAAGAGCAGATGAATGTGCAAACGCCTTCCCACACACACCGCACTTGAAGGGTTTTTCTCCCGTGTGTGTTCTCTGGTGTGTTACAAGAGTAGATAACTGTGCAAACGCCTTCCCACACACGCTGCACTTGAAGGGTTTCTCTCCTGTGTGAGTTCTCTGGTGCCGTGTCAAGTTTGCAGTATGATCTGTGCTGTATGCACACTGGTCGCATCGATGCCTTTTTGCAACGAGCTGCGCCGAGTGCCTTTGCTCCATCAGACCAATTCTGCAGAGGAAGCAACAGCTGCAGACAGAAAAAAAGAATATCCACACCATCTACACGTCAGTATCGAGGCACAGCGGAATGCATATATACACAGTCACACGTGACTTACACGTCTATACTTATTCATAGATATTCATGATATAGTGAAAAAGTTTACCAAATTCATCACACGGGCTGTTATGGCACACAATGAGAGGGCGAATGGTCACAAACATGCCTGGAAGCTCTTGTATCTTCAAAATGAATGTTAACCCAAAACTCCGAGAACACAATTTCGGCTGTCAAGCTACAAAAGGAATATTTATGAAAGCTAAATTCAGCTGACATAGCAAAGGGTGTTGAAAATAATACTATTTGTGTTATGCAGAAATGCATAAATTAATGTTCAATCGCAACTTAGAGGTGTGAAGCCAGCCAGGCTCACGATGTCCTGATTGCTGAGATGAGCAGATCTGACTTCAGCTGCTGCACGTGTGTGCTGTGTCAACTTCTTGACTTTTTCCATTCTTATAAAGAGTTCCAGAGGAAACCAAAAACAAACTATTGTTGTGATATAACCTCCGTGTTCAATAGAGTTAATAGATTTTCTTGGTTCTGTCGGTAAAGTCACGTAGAAGGGAAATAATAAAATAATATAAAATAAAACATAATAAAATAATTCTCACGACGTTTCGGCCACAACGCAAGCAGCCGTCCTCAGGTGAAAACAGGTCTGTCAGAAAACCAGGTCTGTCAGACCTGGTTTTCCAGGTCTGTCAGACCTGGTTTTCACCTGAGGACGGCTGCTTGCGTTGTGGCCGAAACGTCGTGAGAATTATTTAATGTTTTATTTGTATTATTTTATTATTTCCCTTCTACGTGACTTTACCGAAAGAATCCAGAAGATATGATATTGTTTTGATATAACGTGCGTGTTCAACAGAGTGAACAGACTTGACTCTGGCACACACACACTGCCATGGTCAACAGCAGCAGGGGTTTTCCCCTCCACATTTAGAGTCAACATGAGCACGCGCTCAGCGTGTTTGACAGACATTGACAAACGTAGTCTTGGTTCTAAAGTCACGTAGATAGCAAATACAAATAACAGACAATGAAATTAAAGAAAGACCACTTGTGTTGCGGTCAAAACGTCGTGGGTTTTTTTTTGCTTTATTTTCTATTTTTTATTTAATTTAATATTTTTTTCTGTTATTTCATTTCCTATCTCAGTGACTTTACCGAAAGAACCAAGAATATGAATTGCTGCAGTTACGAAAGTTTTAAGTCAAAACATTGACACACGTGTTCACAAAACCCCACCCACCCACCTTGTTGTTGTTGTGGGCAGGTGGCTTCTGTAAACAAGAGGGGTACAGCAGCTCAGGGGGGCTTGGGCTGGTAAAAACGAAAAAAAAAACTGCATTAATATCTACAATAAACCAAAGTGACAAAGTAGCGAGCCGCGTGAAGACAAATTAAACTTAAGGGAGGGAATTAAAGCAAACGCGACCAGGCGAGGGCAGGAGGCAAGGCCCCGCGTGTCTAGGCCCCGCGTTGTAAAGTTCCAACTTGGACCTCGATTCACAAGCTGCTGCTGCTCTAGTGACATCCCTACGAGAGAGAGCGAGGCTCTACCTTGGTAAACAACAACAACCACCACAACAACAACAACCACCACAACAACAACAACCACAACAACCGCAATGAAAATTTCTCACCTCGGATTGCAGTTCACACGCGGACCTCCAGCTTCCTGTTAGCTCGTGACGTCACGCGGCAGCAGCTGACATGACGTCACGCGGCAGCAGATGACGTATCGGCAAACAGTGGCAAACACCGGCAAAACACCGGCAAACACCGGCAAAACACCGGCAAACACCGGCAAAACAGTGGCAAACAGTGGCAAACACCGGCAAACAGTGGCAAACACCGGCAAACACCGGCAAACACCGGCAAACACCGGCAAAACAGTGACAAACAGTGGCAAACAGTGGCAAACAGTGGCAAAACACCGGCAAACACCGGCAAAACAGTGGCAAACAGTGGCAAACACCGGCAAACAGTGGCAAACACGGGCAAACACCGCCAAAACAGTGGCAAACACCGGTAAACAGTGGCAAACACCAGCAAAACAGTGGCAAACACCGGCAAACACCGGCAAACACCGGCAAACACCGGCAAACACCGGCAAAACAGTGGCAAACAGTGGCAAACACCGGCAAAACAGTGGCAAACAGTGGCAAACACCGGCAAACACCGGCAAACACCGGCAAACACCGGCAAACCAGTGGCAAACCAGTGGCAAACACCGGCAAACACCGGCAAACACCGGCAAAACAGTGGCAAACACCGGCAAACACCGGCAAACAGTGGCAAAACACCGGCAAACACCGGCAAAACAGTGGCAAACAGTGGCAAACACCGGCAAACACCGGCAAAACAGTGGCAAACACCGGCAAATAGTGGCAAACACCGGCAAACAGTGGCAAACACGGGCAAACACCGGAAAAACAGTGGCAAACACCGGTAAACAGTGGCAAACACCGGCAAAACAGTGGCAAACACCGGCAAACACCGGCAAAACAGTGGCAAACAGTGGCAAACAGTGGCAAACACCGGCAAACACCGGCAAACACCGGCAAAACAGTGGCAAACACCGGCAAACACCGGCAAACAGTGGCAAAACACCGGCAAACACCGGCAAAACAGTGGCAAACAGTGGCAAACACCGGCAAACACCGGCAAAACAGTGGCAAACAGTGGCAAACACCGGCAAACAGTGGCAAACACCGGCAAACACCGGCAAACACCGGCAAACACCGGAAAAACAGTGACAAACAGTGGCAAACAGTGGCAAACACCGGCAAACACCGGCAAACACCGGCAAACACCGGCAAAACAGTGGCAAACACCGGCAAACAGTGGCAAAACACCGGCAAACACCGGCAAAACAGTGGCAAACAGTGGCAAACACCGGCAAAACAGTGGCAAACAGTGGCAAACACCGGCAAACAGTGGCAAACACCGGCAAACAGTGGCAAACACGGGCAAACACCGCCAAAACAGTGGCAAACACCGGTAAACAGTGGCAAACACCGGTAAACAGTGGCAAACACCGGCAAAACAGTGGCAAACACCGGCAAACACCGGCAAACACCGGCAAACACCGGCAAACACCGGCAAAACAGTGGCAAACAGTGGCAAACACCGGCAAACAGTGGCAAACAGTGGCAAACACCGGCAAACACCAGCAAACACCGGCAAACACCGGCAAACCAGTGGCAAACCAGTGGCAAACACCGGCAAACACCGGCAAACACCGGCAAAACAGTGGCAAACACCGGCAAACACCGGCAAACAGTGGCAAAACACCGGCAAACACCGGCAAAACAGTGGCAAACAGTGGCAAACACCGGCAAACACCGGCAAAACAGTGGCAAACAGTGGCAAACACCGGCAAACAGTGGCAAACACCGGCAAACAGTGGCAAACACGGGCAAACACCGGCAAAACAGTGGCAAACACCGGCAAACACCGGCAAAACAGTGGCAAAACACCGGCAAACACCGGCAAAACAGTGGCAAACAGTGGCAAACACCGGCAAACACCGGCAAAACAGTGGCAAACAGTGGCAAACACCGGCAAACAGTGGCAAACACCGGCAAACAGTGGAAAACACGGGCAAACACCGGCAAAACAGTGGCAAACACCGGCAAACAGTGGCAAACACCGGCAAAACAGTGGTAAACACCGGCAAACACCGGCAAACACCAGAAAACAGTGGCAAAACAGTGGCAAACACCGGCAAACAGTGGCAAACACCAGAAAACAGTGGCAAAACAGTGGCAAACACCGGCAAACAGTGGCAAACACCGGCAAACACCAGAAAACAGTGGCAAAACAGTGGCAAACACCGGCAAACACCGGCAAACACCGGCAAACACCGGCAAACAGTGGCAAACACCGGCAAACACCGGCAAAACACTGGCAAACACTGGCAAACACCGGCAAACAGTGGCAAAACACCGGCAAACACCGGCAAAACAGTGGCAAACAGTGGCAAACACCGGCAAACACCGGCAAACAGTGGCAAAACAGTGGCAAACACCGGCAAACACCGGCAAACAGTGGCAAAACACCGGCAAACACTGGCAAAACAGTGGCAAACAGTGGCAAACACCGGCAAACAGTGGCAAACACCGGCAAACACCGGCAAAACAGTGGCAAATAGTGGCAAACACCGGCAAACACCGGCAAACAGTGGCAAACACCGGCAAACAGTGGCAAACACCGGCAAACACCGGCAAACAGTGGCAAACACCGGCAAAACAGTGGAAAACACCGGCAAACAGTGGCAAACACCGGCAAAACAGTTGCAAACACCGGCAAACACCGGCAAAACAGTGGCAAACACCGGCAAACAGTGACAAACACCGGCAAACACCGGCAAACACCGGCAAAACAGTGGCAAAAACCGGCAAACAGTGGCAAACACCGGCAAAACAGTGGCAAACACCGGCAAACACCGGCAAACACCAGAAAACAGTGGCAAAACAGTGGCAAACACCGGCAAAACAGTGGCAAACACCGGCTAACAGTGGCAAACACCGGCAAACAGTTGTAATAAAAGGACTCAGACACTTCTTTCTGTCTTCGTGTCCTTTATTGGGTTCTTGTCTTCTCCCACACGGCACTCTGTTATAACTCTGTATTTATAGCCCCCGGCTGTTGACTGCTATTATAGCTTCCTTTCTCTTCCCGCAGACTCTCTGCTTCATCTACCGTAACCTCCTCCCTGCAGACTCGCTGCTACCCCTATGCAGACTCTCGCTGCCACCCCTATGTGCAGACCCTCTGGCTGCTACTGTATGCAGACCCGCTGCTGACTCTGTATGCAGCCCCGCTGCTGACTCTCTGTGCAGCCCCGCTGCTGACTGCAGCCTCCTCGCTGCTTCGGGTCGGTCACCGCTGGCCAACGGTGCCGATCCTCGCTCCCCCCGTGTTCGTGGCGATCTCGCCACTCTCCGCTTCGCCCTTCGTGGCCTCTCTCTGTTCCTGGTTCCCCGTCACTCCCCATCCTCTTCCGGTTCCCCTCCTTCTATAGCTTAACCCCTCACCCCCCCACGTGACCTAACTCCTCCCCTCCTGACGTCACCTCCGGAGGGCCGTTTACACCCGCATTACATCACCCTCCCCCATAAAGAAAATCCAGCCGACCTCGGCTGAATTGCAACCTGACAAGAAATGCGGGTGTAAAGGGCCAACACGTAAAAAGACACGAAGCATGCAACAACAATATAACAAGAACACAACACAATACAATTTTAACGAAACGTGAGGGATTTCGAGCGAGTACGGGTGGCCGGGCCGTCCCGGACGGTCGGCAGCCCACCCGCCGAGCGGGAACGTGGAAGGGTTTTAAGGGCGACGGGAGTGAGTTCATCCGTCGCCATTGGAGGCCCGCCACTGTCCCGGTCACGCCCAGAAACATCCCGTAATCGCATCCGCGGAGGGATAGGAAGAGCTGCAGGTCCCGTTGGTTCCGCGGCTCCGGTCGGCATCCCACGAGCGGAACGTCCTCCTTCCTGCTGCGTCACGGCCGGCTTGTCTGTGAAGGGTACGACAGGCGCTCTCGCAAGGTCAGCAGACACAGGCAAGGGCGAGTCGGCAGCAACAGACCCCGGCAAGGCAACTTCGGGAGATGACGCATCCGGCCGCGGGGCAATGAATGGCTTCAACCGGGATGTATGCACGAACCAGCGCCGCGAACCAACCTGAACACGCGCCGACTGTGGGTTGGGAACCTCAATGAGGCGGACCGGACCTTGCCACGGTTTGTGTAATTTAGGAGAGGTACCTGGCCGCACCTGTGGGCAATGAAGCCAGGCCAGGTCCCCCTTTTTCCAGGGGCACTCTCCCTTCGAACGTCGGGCACACCGCTCATTCCTGGCCTGGGCTTTGGCCGTAGCCATGCGGGCTCTTTCCCTTGCCTCAGTGACACGGCGAACGTTGTCCTGAATATACTCAGGAAGAGGCTTAACAGGTCCCCTCGCACCAGTTCCCAACTGCTCATTAATCGGCGGCACATTTTCACGGCCGTACATAAGAAAGAACGGCGAGTATCCAGTAGCCGCGTGCGGCGTCATGCGATACGCCGAAAGCACCCCAGGGATATGCAAATCCCAATCAGATTGATTTTCCCCGACTGTATGGCACAGCATGGCGGACAGAGTCCGATTCAACCGTTCCACCATACCATCCGTTTGTGGGTGGTAGGGGGATGTCCGTATCTTTTTAGTTCCAAGAGCCGCACACACCTCCCCCAACAATTTGGACGAAAAGTTACGCCCCTGATCTGTAAGGAGCCTCTCCGGCGCCCCCTTGTCCATTACATACCCAAATAGAAAGGCGTCAGTGATAGACGCCGCTGACTGGTCAGGCAAAGGCCAGGCCATCGGCCAGTGGGAGAGGTACTCCACCCCCACCAGTAAATACTTATTTCCCTTAGCGGATGGCGGAAAGGGTCCCAAAATATCTAACGCCACCAGCTCATTAACCCGAGATACTTGAATCGATTGTATCGGCGGAACATATGGATGTTTAGGCGGCTTACGGCGGGCACAATCGGGACACGCGCGAACGTGACCGACGACATCTGTCGTCATGCCGTGCCAATAATAGTCTCGTTGCAGCGTCAATAGGGTTTTCTGCACCCCCAGATGTAAAAGTGTGTCACAGTGCAAAGATCTGATCAACTCGTACCGCAATGACGCAGGTACAACGAGACGCCAGTGTTCCTGTATCCCTTCCCTCCACATCAGTAACCCGTCTCGGAGAGCAGTTTCCGAAATACCACCCGCACCGAGTTCCTTACCCGCCTTCTCCGTTCGTTTCCGTAACGACACCAAAGAATCGTCCAACATTTGCTCCCGAATCCACACAGACCTCGGAAGACGCAAAATCCCGTCAGCCGGTCCCCCATCAACCGGTCCCGGTGTAAGCGGAGTTTCGAGAACATCCACCGCCAGCGCGACAGGCTGAGGGGGGAGCTGAATCGGTCCACACCTATGCGTCCCCGACGCACACGCACAAGGGGATTGTTGCGGCAACCTGGAAAGTGCGTCCGCGTTAGCGTGACGCACACCCTTCCGATGGTGAATTTGGAAGGAAAATTCTTGCAGCGTGTCCAGCCACCTCGCCAATTGTCCGGATGGCTGGTCCATCTTAAGAGCATACTGCAAGGCCGCATGGTCCGTGCGGACAATAAACGACCGACCGTACAGATACGGTCGAAATTGGCGGAGAAAAAAAACAATGGCCAAAAGTTCCCTGCGAGTGACGCAGTAACGGGTTTCCGCGGGAGACAAAACTCGACTCCCATACGCCACCACACGCTCAACACCACCTTTTGACTGGGACAACACCGCCCCAATACCAGTGTCACTCGCATCAGTATCCAGAATGAAGGGATGTCCAAAATCCGGATAATCCAACGTCGGTGCAGTAGCCAGTAAATCGCGCAGGCTCCGAAACGCCGCCTCCTCCGGCGGTCCCCACACAAATTTATGCCCCTTCCCAGTAAGGAGATGCAAAGGCCTGGCGATAGTAGCGAAATTTGGAACAAACCTCCGATAATATGAGGCGAACCCCAAAAACCGACGCACATCACCCACCGTGGCCGGGGTTGCCCAATCCCGGACACACGCAGTTTTCTCTGGATCCGTGGCCACCCCGTCCGCACTAACAATATGTCCCAAGTATCGAACGGAGCGTTGCAGTAGGTGACATTTCTTAGGCTTGAATTTCAAATTAGCAGAACGCATTCTGGCGAATACAGCCTCCAACCGCAGTAAATGCTCATCAAATGTGCGGCTGAAGACTATAATATCATCTAAATAAATGAGACATGTCTCCCACTGCAACCCCGTCAATACCAACTCCATCAACCTCTGAAAAGTGGCAGGGGCAGCATTCAACCCCATCGGAAGACAGTTAAATTGGAATAACCCCTGCGGCGTACGGAAAGCTGTCTTTTCTCGCGAGGGCTCGTCAAGGGGGAGCTGCCAGAAGCCCGAAGAGAGATCTAGCGTTGAAAAAAACTTAGCCCCTGACAAGGCGTCGAGAGAATCGTCCATACGCGGCAGGGGATACGCATCTGCCACCGACACTTTATTCAACTTCCGAAAATCCACACAAAATCGCAATTTACCATCCTTCTTTTTAACCAACACAACAGGCGCGCCCCATGGGCTATTAGACGGAGATATAATATCCGCTTTCAACATGTCTTCCACTGCCCCTCGAACATGCTCACGCTCAGCCGGACTCATCCGACGCGAGTTCAAACGGATAGGGGCAGCGTCCCCCGTGTCGATATGATGAGAGAGCAGCGAGGTGCATCCCAAGTCCAAATCGTCCGAGCTAAACACATCGGAATAGCTCGATAATAATTTATGAATCGCACAACGCTGCTCGGCGGAAAGGGCCGAATTTTCCCCACATAATTCGGCGATCCAACGATCATCAACCCCTCCATCGTGTGAAACACCACCCACCAGCCCCCCGTCCGGCAGGTCACTCTGAGCCGTAAACGCCGTAGTGGCATGTGCCACAACGGTACCAGCCGGCACACACACGCTTTCAGCACTCGCATTTAACACCTGCAAAAACGGGCGCTGATCTGGACGGACAATAGTTTGCGCCCCTACCAGCGCTAAGCCGCCCGTAACCGCGGCGGACGGCGACAGCAAAATCCCAAAAGCACCCTGCCGACCCGGAACCGGCTTCCGGTATCGTAAGGGAATGAGCATCTGAGAGCCAGGTGGAATATCAACCGAAACTTCCGATAGCGCCTGCACCTGGGCGACAGGAGCCGGTCGCCCCCAGGCGGACTGTAAAAATGCCAATTTCCGGCCCCCCGGTAGTTCTATGCAATTTTCATTGATTCTAATTAGAATGGGCATCTTAGCCAAAAAATCCGTACCCAACAGGCAAGGAACCGCCAGGGACCTCGAAATCAACACAACGCCCGAGGCCGAGACACCCCCGATAGAAATGTTAGCGTCCACCTGTCCCACGATGCCCATACTACCCCCGTTCGCAGCGATGCAGGAAGCGTAAGCCGGCCTCACGGCCCCCGGTGGGATGTTCAAAAGATGGAATATCACATCCGAAATAATGGTCGCGGACGCACCGGAATCCACCAAAATACGTACGTCCACCCCTTGGATGGACCCAGGTACAGTGGACGAACCGGTAGCGGCCGCGACAACCCGCCGAGCCAGCTTACGCCACTGCGTTATCGAGCGACAAGGCTCAGATACTGGCCTCCCGCATTTAACAACATCCGAGTCGCATAACAACGGCGATGAGTGAGGTGTCAGGCCTTGCCGGGTGTCTGGTGCGCACCGACTTGCCTGTGCTGGAGGGTCTTTCTTTGGGGCGTCCGCTGTCGAGGCCTCCTGCTGGGGCGGCCCCGGAACCCGGGCCCAGCAGTCTCTGGCATAGTGGCCCCGACGGCCGCAGCGGAAGCAGTCGACGTCGGGGCGGCGCGCAGCGGGCACCCCGTCCCGACGCGGCCGCACCGGCGGCGGAGCCCGCGGCCCCGGCCCGCTCCGGGCCGGCCACGGAGCAGAGGCAGCCGACAACTCCTTCTGGCCGGTCGCATCCGGCACGTACACGGCCTTTGTAGGGTCCCACCCTACGGCCCCCCCATCGACGACAGGACCGCCCGTCCACGCCGTGACCTGTTTCCAGCGGCGGAGATTGAACTGGGCGTCCAAACACTTGGCCGCGGCCCGGGACGTGAGTTTTTCGTGACCGCACGCCGGCATAGGAATGCCAAGATCTCGGGACAACTCCAACATCTTCCCCAAGATGAGTGGTTCCAGCAGGTCAGGCTCCGTCTCCGGGTAAGCGGCCATAGCGAGTTCCAACACGGCGCCCCTGTACGCTACAGGCGACTCCTCAGGTGCGCGTTGCCGCTGCACGAATCGGCGATGGGCGTCATCCGGTGGCTCGTACGCGTCCGCCATTTCATCGAACACCCCTCGCAGAGTTTTCTTCTTCGCAGCTTTTATAGAGCGAAAAAAACGAACAGACTCATCATCAAGAAGAGTCGGGAGCACCTCCAGTGCCTCAGCGTCCGTCCACCTTGCCGTACGTACCGCCGCCAAAAATCTACAGGCGAACGCACTCCAATCGCCCCCGATGGAGAATTCTTTGACGGTTGTAAGGTGACGACTGCGACTCCTTGGCTTGCTTCCGTCCGTCGCTGACTCTTCCGGCGGTAAGTTCAGCAAGGCGTCGCAACGCGGTGTCGCCAAGATGGCGGACGATCCTCGCGGCGGCCCCAAAATGGCGGCTTCCCGCCTTCCGTGGTGCGCCACGCCCAAGATGGCGTCTTCACGCCGCGTGGCCGATGGCGGCGCCATCGAAGACAATCCGGGCTCCTGCCGATCACCACCATCACCATCCAACGCCGCCCTTGGCGTGACAAGGTCACACAACTCAGTGATGACATTTTTGAGAGTTGCCAGTTGCTCCGCCATCCGAGTCCATCTTAAATCCTCGTCCTTCAACGCAGATGGGTCGGACGAAGCGGCAACCTCCTCGACACCCGGGCCCTCACGGATCTCTCCCTCCGCCGAAGCGAAGCCGACCGCAGGAGGAAGATCGTCGTCGTCCGAAGATGAAGCCGACACCGGAGATGGAATATTCTTTTTCCTCAATTGTTTCGCCATGCCGTTTCACTTCTGACTCCAGTGTAATAAAAGGACTCAGACACTTCTTTCTGTCTTCGTGTCCTTTATTGGGTTCTTGTCTTCTCCCACACGGCACTCTGTTATAACTCTGTATTTATAGCCCCCGGCTGTTGACTGCTATTATAGCTTCCTTTCTCTTCCCGCAGACTCTCTGCTTCATCTACCGTAACCTCCTCCCTGCAGACTCGCTGCTACCCCTATGCAGACTCTCGCTGCCACCCCTATGTGCAGACCCTCTGGCTGCTACTGTATGCAGACCCGCTGCTGACTCTGTATGCAGCCCCGCTGCTGACTCTCTGTGCAGCCCCGCTGCTGACTGCAGCCTCCTCGCTGCTTCGGGTCGGTCACCGCTGGCCAACGGTGCCGATCCTCGCTCCCCCCGTGTTCGTGGCGATCTCGCCACTCTCCGCTTCGCCCTTCGTGGCCTCTTTCTGTTCCTGGTTCCCCGTCACTCCCCATCCTCTTCCGGTTCCCCTCCTTCTATAGCTTAACCCCTCACCCCCCCACGTGACCTAACTCCTCCCCTCCTGACGTCACCTCCGGAGGGCCGTTTACACCCGCATTACACAGTGACAAACACCGGCAAACACCGGCAAAACAGTGGCAAACACCGGCAAACACCGGCAAACACCAGAAAACAGTGGCAAAACAGTGGCAAACACCGGCAAACATCGGCAAACACCGGCAAACACCAGAAAACAGTGGCAAACACGGCAAACACCGGCAAACAATGACACGTGTGTGTGTGTGAGTGCCTGTTGCGGTGCGTAAACATCGCCACTGGAAAGACAAAGGCGGCCGGGCGCGGTGTTGGCTACCTCACCCCCTCGCGTGCCGTGCAGGTCTTCATAGGTGCTCGCTAACAGCACTTGCCCCAACAGTCTGTCGAGGCTATACGGGGGATCTTTGTCTTTGCCATGTGTGCTTGATGAGAGCCGCTGTGCAATCGTGAGCACGCACGCGGCACACAACACACGCGCACCCCCCACAGGTCGACTCGGCCTCAATAGAGTAGCTGGTGCTGTGTGTCAACATCATCGTCACTGGGGAGACAAAGGCGGCCGGGCATAGCGTTGACCCCCACCTCCCCCCTCGCGTGCTGTGCCGGCCTCCATAGGTGCTCGCTAACAGCACTCGCCCCAACAATCTGCTGAGCCTATACGGGGGAATCTTTGTCTCTGTGTTTGCTGTGCGGGTTCGTGGTCACGTTTGTATGCGGGCGGAGTGGTGGCGCAGCGGTTAGCGAGCTGCGCTTAAAAACGAAAACCTTCATTGCGGTCGCTGCTCGCGGCGAACAAATCGGCCGCGAGCGAGATCCATACACCGGCTCTGGGGTGTCCCTGGGGCCAGACTCAGCCACACGTGGACACCTGGATGTGGAGCACGAATCATCATCACTGGGGGCACAAGGGAGAGCCGATGGCTGCTACGCCATCCACGTTTTGTGTGCCAATGCCCGGCCTGTGGAGCTGCTCACGCGCGTCATTTGCAACGACACTCTTCCAAGGTACGCGTGCACGTTCAACTTCTTTCGCACCGTACGTAGCCAACCGTGCTAATCAGACGTGCAGTGTTGGGTCCATGGGCAGTGTTAGTCTATGGGTAGTGTTGAGTCTATGGTGCAGTGTTAGTCTATGGTGCAGTGTTGAGTCTATGGTGCAGTGTTGAGTCTATGGGCAGTGTTGAGTCTATGGGGCAGTGTTGAGTCTATGGGCAGTGTTGAGTCTGTGGGCAGTGTTAGTCTATGGACAGTGTTGAGTCTATGGGCGGTGTTAGTCTATGGTGCAGTGTTGAGTCTATGGTGCAGTGTTGAGTCTATGGGCAGTGTTGAGTCTATGGGGCAGTGTTGAGTCTATGGGCAGTGTTGAGTCTGTGGGCAGTGTTAGTCTATGGACAGTGTTGAGTCTATGGGCGGTGTTAGTCTATGAGCAGTGTTGAGTCTATGGGCAGTGTTAGTCTATGAGCAGTGTTGAGTCTATGGGTAGTGTTGAGTCTATGGGTAGTGTTGAGTCTATGGTGCAGTGTTAGTCTATGGTGCAGTGTTGAGTCTATGGTGCAGTGTTGAGTCTATGGGCAGTGTTAGTCTATGGTGCAGTGTTGAGTCTATAGGCAGTGTTGAGTCTATGGGGCAGTGTTGAGTCTATGGGCAGTGTTGAGTCTGTGGGCAGTGTTAGTCTATGGACAGTGTTGAGTCTATGGGCGGTGTTAGTCTATGAGCAGTGTTGAGTCTATGGGCAGTGTTAGTCTATGAGCAGTGTTGAGTCTATGGGTAGTGTTGAGTCTATGGGCAGTGTTGAGTCTATGGGCAGTGTTGAGTCTATGGGTAGTGTTAGTCTATGGGTAGTGTTAGTCTATGGGTAGTGTTAGTCTATGGGTAGTGTTAGTCTATGGTGCAGTGTTGAGTCTATGGGCAGTGTTGAGTCTATGAGCAGTGTTGAGTCTATGGGTAGTGTTAGTCTATGGGCAGTGTTAGTCCATGGGCAGTGTTAGTCTATGGGCAGTGTTGAGTCTATGGGCAGTGTTGAGTCTATGGGTAGTGTTAGTCCATGGGCAGTGTTGAGTCTATGGGTAGTGTTAGTCTATGGGTAGTGTTAGTCTATGGGTAGTGTTAGTCTATGGGTAGTGTTAGTCTATGGTGCAGTGTTGAGTCTATGGGCAGTGTTGAGTCTATGAGCAGTGTTGAGTCTATGGGTAGTGTTGAGTCTATGGGTAGTGTTAGTCTATGGGCGGTGTTAGTCCATGGGCGGTGTTAGTCTATGGGCAGTGTTGAGTCTATGGGCAGTGTTGAGTCTATGAGCAGTGTTGAGTCTATGGGCAGTGTTGAGTCTATGGGCAGTGTTGAGTCTATGGGTAGTGTTGAGTCTATGGGTAGTGTTAGTCTATGGGCGGTGTTAGTCCATGGGCGGTGTTAGTCTATGGGCAGTGGTAGTCCATGGGCAGCGTTAGTCTATGGGCAGTGTTAGTCTATGGGCGGTGTTAGTCCATGGGCAGTGTTAGTCTATGGGCAGTGTAAGTCCATGGGCAGTGTTAGTCTATGGGCAGTGTAAGTCCATGGGCAGTGTTAGTCTATGGGCAGTGTTAGTCTATGGGCAGTGTTAGTCTATGGGCAGTGTTAGTCTATGGGCGGTGTTAGTCCATGGGCAGTGTTAGTCTATGGGCGGTGTTAGTCTATGGGCGGTGTTAGTCTATGGGCAGTATGTACGCGTGCACGTTGAACTTCTTTCGCACCGTACATAGCCAACCGTGCTAATCGGAGATCCCTGTGGGGAGGTGGGGGGGGGATGCGTAGCCCCAGGGAGGAATTGCAGTGACACGTTGTTATTAGTAGTGTAGTGGATTCGAATTAGGTGCACACACACGCAGCTTGGAGGCAACACTATGTATTAACGGTGAGTGATATAACACCGTACATGAGGTGGTGACCACCTTCCTCAACTCACTAACACTCTGGGACACGACACAGACTGGACCAGGCAGGCGACGGGCTGCCTGGTCCAGGACGACGACCCGGGACTTGAGGAGCGATGATGTCGTCTTCACTTCGGAGTACAACAGCCCCCCGCTCTGTGTTCACACTACGCTTATATCCCCTTCACAGGCCACGCCTCCCTTCCCCCACCTCACGGGAGGTCTGGGTCCCTCCACCACGTGACCCCCCAGGCACCCCCTTGGGGCCCCAGCCTTCGTACGGGCCGACACAGTAGTGACGTATTATGTCACTACAATTGTATTAAATGCGTGGACACAACCAAGGGGCAATTAAAAAATAAATTTAAATAATTCGCTAACTGTTCACCCACGTCTGGAAACGAGTTGTCTTGAACCATTTGGACATCTGATTCCCCATATGGCGGATGTTGTCAGTGTAGGGAGGAGTTTCTCAGCCAATGCAACAATTTCCACGAACCGCACAGCCCCCCGCCCCCCACCCAGCCACCCCTGGTGACAAAAGACGCATTCCCTTCCCTCTCGAAAGGGCAGCACTACAAAATAATTCACATTAGCAGACCATAAAAACCCCCAATAGAAAACCGAACACGTGCGTCGACGAAACGGTCGCGCAAAATGTGGCGGCGCAAACCACCGCTCCCCGCCGCAAGCGCCGGCCCCGAGCTCGCGAACGCTTTCGCCCTCAGCAGCTTCTCTCCGTCGACGTCCGCGCTGCCGATCCAACACTCTAAAGAGGACAGACGCACGCGGGGAAGCGTCACGGAATCCACGCGTGTGCGTGGTTTCTCTTCCTTTTCTCAGCATCTAACATCGGTAGCCATACGAATGACTTCCACGGGTGTCATGCCGTCGATTACACTGCGGAATTCGCTTTGGGGCGTGCAACGCGTCTGCCCTCTGCTGTCCGTAAACTGAAGTTCACGAGGAATACATTTTTTTTTCAGGCTGGTTGCGCGCTGTCCCAAGCTTGTTGGAACGGTTTGCGGTTCATGACGCCGGTCGCCCTGGTAAATCGTGCCGGGTGTACGAACCGCAAGCAACACGCGCCCTCTGTTTCACAGCGGACGTTAAAGATTCCGTGACGTTTTTGGAAAAATGCAGTTGGCCATTTGTGCCGACGTCAAGGTCCAAAATGATCAAAAATTGCAAAAATGAGCTCGTAAATTACTTAGCTCTTATATATTTTGAAAAACTGTGAACAATTGTTTTATTTGACTACTAGATGAGGCCCACTGAACTATGTAGCACTCTTTCCCGAGCGACCTGCCCATCACTAGTGACAGCTGCACGAAGTGGCTTGTCGTGTGGACATTTATATCTGCCAAACACTCTAGACGCACGTTTGTAAATGTGGAGTGACAAACCGGAGAAAAAATCCACGCGACCACGGAAATAAAGATATGCAAGCTCAAATATGCAGGCACCAGGGTTGGGATCGAACCCACGATCTCCTGCACACCAAGCAAGGAAGTTAACATCTCGCCACCGTGGCGCCCAGTTAAAGCAACGGTGCACTTAATTGGAATAGCCAAGGGCAACATCGCCCCCTACTGGAAGACTCTTGCCCGCTGGCAGGCCGATGCTGCGCTGCCTTGTAGCACCAAGGGACAGCGATCGACCGCGCGTCCCCTCGGCTTCAATGAGAACTACATCTGTCCGCGAGAGCGATCGAGGTGAGATGTGCGGCGCCGTGAGATGCCGGGGACATTTAAGCGCCACCGGATGGGCATCTTTCAAAAGCAACGTTCAGACTGAGCGTTCTAGCGAGCGGCATTTCATCCCGTTCTGAAAATAGCTTCTTCACTGCGGCTGAATGCATTGCACAATGTGTCACTTACAACAAGAAAAACAAAACCGTGAACCACACTGAGCCATCACTCAATCAGTACAAGCCAATACACCCCAATCAGTCACGACTAGAGCAACACAACACAACGACCCTGTAGACGTGCAACAGTGGGCTCGTGTTGGTCACACGGTGACGTGCCACCATTGGCACGAGGCATGCTGAGTGTGACGCCACAGGCAGTGACAAGGGCAGACCTGTGGTCAAGCGTCGCTTGGATGAGGACCTCCCTATGGCGTGCAGGTCGCGGGGGTCGTGTCACCGCACTTGAGCGCGCTGAAGGCGGCGGGGGGGAGAAGACACGTTGCGTAGCAGTGCCGACAACTTGGCCGCAGGGTTAGATAGCGAAGACACATCTTGCACGCGGGTGGAATCTGCAATGTCACGAGATTTTGGACGATTTTTGACCCCCCCCCCCCCCTTCGTCACACGGCGTCATAAAAAGTGAGACCCCCCCCTCATATATGACGTCACAAAGCTCTGCCCCCCCCCAAAAAAAATGCTTCAAATCGCTTTAAACTATTGTCATTGTGTAGTGCGTATTTAATGTGGCGCTGCACTCTGATGTAGGGGAAAACATTTATTACAAAGTCTATTTAATTAAGTAGAACGTGTCGTCTATATTTATTTAAAAAGTTGCGCATTTTGATGTGACGTCACATTTCTCAAACCCCCCCCCCCCTCTCGTCACACATCGTCACAAATATCTGACCCCCCCCAGGTGCGTGACGTCATTTAATGTATTCACGCTCTAATTTATTCAGTTACGGGGTCGCTCGTTGTGGGAGGAGCGTGGCTTGTAACCCGAGAGTGACGTCATGTCACTTGCTGCTGCCGCGTGACGTCACGAGGTAACAGGAAGCTGCCGCTGCAGCTGCGTGCTTACTGAACTCCGAGGTGAGAATTTCTCATCGTTGTGGTTGTTGTGGTGGTTGTTGTTGTGGTTGTTGTTGTGGTGGTTGTTGTTGTTGTTGTGGTTGTGGTTGTTGTTGTTGTGTACCAAGGTAGAGCCTCGCTGTTTCTCTCTCTCAGGGATGTCAACTGAGTAGCAGCGAGTGTTGGAATCGATGTCCAGATTGGAACTTTGCCCCGCGGGGCCTTGCCTCCTGCCCTCGCCTGATGGCGTTCAAGTTTAATTCTCTCGCTCAAGATAAATTTGTCTTCACGCGGCTCGCTACTCTGTAACTTTGGTTCGCTGTAGATATTAACGCAGTTTTTGTTCTTCGTGTTTGTTACCAGGCCAAGCCCGCTTGAGCTGCTGTACCGCTCTCGTTCTCAGAAGCGCCCTGCCCACAACAACAACAACAACCACAACAACAACAACAACCACCACAACAACAACCACCACGAGGTGAGGCTTGTCAACAGCATGGCGGTGTTCACTCTGGACGCGGCACCGCGAGTCGGTGTCTGTGGGTCACAGGCGCTCAGCGCCGCGTGCCGCTGTTCACTCTGAACGAGTGGAGGGGGGCACCGCGGGGGGGGGGGGGGGGCAGGAGGTAAATCGACGCCGCCGCCACGGGGAGAGGGAGAGACACGGGGAGCGCCTCGGCTGTGTCGGTTGATCCTCCATTCTTTACTCGGTGGAGTGACGCAGCATTAATGTCACCGCTAGAAACCTCCTGGTTCCACCAGCCCACAGGGGATTATTGTGTCCGTCCGTCCGTCGTGCATCCAGAAATGGGAGGGGTGGGGCTGGGTGGAGAGGGGAGGGTGGGGAGGGGCTGGTCACCCCGTGGTGCCCTTATAAAACTCAACGTTTAACCTACTCACGCCGGCTTGTGCCCGCCCTCACAGTCGGGCATATTTGCGGAATACACCACGCCGCCGTTGACCCTGCAGGCCATTGACCGAGCAACCCAACGTTCCTACCAGCTCCCTCCGCAGGAATGAGGTAATGGTGTGCTGGGTGAATAATCAAGAGACACACACCCAAATGCAAACAAAGTTAAGAGCCCACAAAGACGCACACTTTGGCACGTAAGTTTGCCTACCACATAGCTTTACATTGGTGTGTGTATGCTCATAAGTTTACTCTCAGGCACGAATATACTGATTTTGTACAATCTACAATGGCCTATTGTGTGAGAACAATATCCCGTCTGACAATGAAACAAAGGCAGACTTTTCACAGACTAAGATGTCGACATTAATGATTTTACTCCAGAGTACTTTTTAAAACATGATTCAAAGTTTAGGTGTGTCTTTCCGCATTGCAATAATGGCACAAGTATTAAATGTGGGTGTTTGAGGTCATCTCGGCCAAATACTCCCAACAACTATGTCATACCCCACCCTTGAGGTACACTGCAAGGTCCAGAGACACGATGTCTCATATCCTGTGTTAAAGCCTTAAGGCAGACAACTGTACAGTTTGTCTTTATGTCCTACCAAATTATTTTATGAACGTAATACAAGGGCAGCAACAACACATCTAAAAACTGCTGTTTGGATTTCCTTGACTTAAATACAACTCTCCAACGATGTAAATGGCCATGAGCGGTTAGGAGAGCTTCTTTACCAATGCTGTTTATTGAATGAGTGTTGCAGTAAATCATCCAGTACTTTGTTGCAGTGCCACACCTGGTTCAGAGTTGCACCTGCCACTGTGACTTTGAAGTTCACGTATGAGTACCATTATGCACCTGTGTCTGATTAGTTTACATTTATATTGGCACCGAAGCAAAAACGGATGACAAGGGAATTCTAAAATGTATATTCATTGATGGATTTACCGCCAAATAACACTTCATGTAGTACTGTAATTTAATTACCCACCTTTTTAATCTGCTTCCTGAAAAAAGCTAGCGTTTTAGAATATCTTACATTTGTGCGTAAAGTACGAATAGCTTTTAGAGGACTTTTTTGTACATTTTCCACCATGCACATGAAAACCAGATGATTGGCCTTGCTTCTAATTCCTTCTACGGGAATGCTTTGAAATTGCATCATGGGTGTAGTAATGACTAAACCATACCAACCTCCATCTTTCCCCAATCTCCAGATGTATCAAATTCTCAGCATAGCAGGTCACGGCTCTCGGGTGAAAGCAGTTCCCCCAGTTGGTACAGGTGCAGCCTGAGGAAGGCTGCTGGCAATTGAACACAGTCCTTTTTGTTGTACACATTCACACACTGGGTCTGAAGAAATTAATGGCACGAGGAGTGGGATTTAAGCCATGGCTGCATTCTCGGCACATACCGTAATTAAAATGTTTGCCCATATTTACAGACTTGTGTTGGTGAAAAAACCCCAGCAATCTTGGGCCAGATTGCTCTTTAAATCTGGGTCTGCAGCGTGGGACGGCACCACCTTAAGTATTTTTCAAACGAAAAAAAATCGGCAGTGTGGAATGTCCATGTGTTTGCACAATGGGAACGCTTGCCAGAGTGAACCTTTCTCCAGATGAACCTTTCATTTAAATTCACATTGCTGTCAAAAAGTATTTACAGAGAAATGTGCACCATGAAATGTGCGTAGAGCTAAGATAATGGCAAAGGAGGAGTTAAGTTTGATAAAAACAAGAGTTTTAAAATGATCTTTGAATACAATGTTTCTTTAACTCTTGAAAAATATACTTTTAAGCGGTACGAGATGGCACAGATAAGAGTGGGGATAAAACAGGCACGTGTCTTTATCATCAATTTCCATTACATTAATTTCCATACTTGTTTCACTTAGAGGGCATTTAGACAATGTAGAGATGATCCCGATTCATGTAATTGCTTAGCTTGCTGGTATTATGCCACGTGTTTAAATTACTTTGTATTTAGACTATGAAATATATTTTCAACTCCATTTCTTGTTGTGGTACATTCATTTTCGTGAAGTACTTTATTCCGAAAACAATTACAAGAATAATTAAATATGTTTTGTTGTTGTTGCAAATCAGGCACTCTCATCCTGAATAACCGTTCAGCAGGAAGCGGAGAGTGGGAGTGTGCGCGCAGTGAAGGACAGTGGCCTTGAACAAAACCGCCGGCTACTGAAGAATATGTACAGCGTTGCCGACCTGCTGGCTTCCCATGGCTTCAGGTCGGGCAGGAGGCCGACATCCGGCAGCAGCAGCAGCACACAGCCTCCACTCCGGATGGAGCCGCCCCGGTCAGGGCTGGAGCAGGGGTTTCCTGGCCAGGATGTGTGGCACGACGCACCGCCCGCTCCCCGCGCCACACGTCACTCCAGCCTGCCATTACAAGAGCACCCCGCAAGGGCCGAGCCCTCCAGGGAAAGGGCAGAGCTCGTAAGTGAAAAGGCGAACTATGAAGAGGGGCAAATGCAGCCCCAAAGCCCCCCTGTGACCATAAGGTGAGGAGCTCGCTGGAGAAAAACGCACCGTCAAAAAAGTTCAGCATTTTTAGACATCATTTCCTTTCTTTGACTGCTGTGTCATTTGCCTGAAATGAAATGTGCTTGTACTCTGTTTGAACAGCTGTAACATAATTTCCTTTGAGAAACGAACAGATTACACAAATGTATATGTATGCATATATGCTGCTTATACAGTACTTACTGTATGCCTATAAAAAAAACACTGGCTTATGCATAGAATGTGACAAGAGTGCATTACGTCGACTATTAATACTTAAATAGAATAGGTTTCACCCTTTCTGGCAATAAACCAGGAGTTAAGATTTCCAAACACCACATAGATACCTTTACGTGATGCTTGAACACCCCTATCTAACACATCAATAGGCTGCAGGATTTATGCTGACCAGTCAAACAATATACACACATTTTAAACTATTAATTCTTACGTGCACAATTCTCTGCAAGTACTCTGATCACAAGAATCATTTTCAAATGTTAATCGATGCAGTTACATGCCTAGATATACACCTGTGGGCAGATTATATGAATGCCCACTGTTGGTGCAATTAAAATACAATATAATTGACCGAAATGAGAATCCCTGGTAAGCTTGCTGTGGTTGCATCCTGGCAGCCGTACCAGGCACATTATTTTATTTTTGTCTCGTTTTAAAGTGCTGCATGCATCATTTATGCCATGGATAGTTACTCAGTGGAACAACTGCAGTTCCCAGTTTTATTTGTTTGTTTGTTTTCCACTGCTGTGCTAACTTTACGCCACAACTCATTCGGCCACGGTTTGGTTTTACACTCTCATCATTTATGTGGGTGAGTAGAAAGTAATCAAAATCAACTGGCAACAGGGTGGTACACCGGCTATGTGAAAGATGTACTCCTGAAGACATATGAGCTCAGACATGGTATGTTGAAGTTTGGATTTCACCAAGGCAACATCAACTTCACGGTCTTGGCTTCCGTTTTGGGGATTATTATGCTGATGTTCATGCCCCCCACCCCACATACTGAAAGTTTCTTCCAAACCCATGAAATACCAATAAAATGTTGTCACCCTTGTAACAGACATGGCAAATATAATACAAAGACTGAGCCAAAGGGCATGTCTTGATTTGAAATGGCCCGTCGTTGTTTTCAATGAATGGTCTGCATCCGATTACGAATTGGCAGAGAAACTGCTTAAAAGACAGTGTTGTAAAATTCTTAAGGGGATGCGATGCTGTATACACTGTATAAGGCGTTCACAAAGACACTGTAATCCTTTTGAATATGATTAATTAGTCACCAGCACTTAAAATATTGTTCCAATAGTTAAACTCTTTAAGATGTCCTAAATGTTTCAAAAACATGTATAAAAAATGAATGCAAAACAGCATGCTCTACAAAACACACACTCGCACATGATTGATGTCTACCCCTGACCCAGGATTTAAGCAATGGCTCATTGAAAAGAAAAAGCAGAAAGTTACAAATGCTAAAAGCGTTCTAGTGTTGATGCAATTTGGTCACAATATTTATTTTGTTCTGCAGGAACTTTGAAAACCAGCTTCCATTATTGGAGGGATCCGATGAAAGCGTGAGTTACTGGCGGCGCCGTGGGCAGGATTTCAGCGTGCTGCTGGACTACGCAATCCACCAACCGCCTCATGTTGACGTCCCTCCGCCTGCCTACCTTGCAGGGTTACGAGATCAAGCCCCATCACACAACACAGTGCAGCATGGCCCTTTCAACCAGACTGCAGTGTCTCGCGAGGCAACCCCCCCACCGTACCCTGCAGTGTCTCGTGACTCGACTCTTCCCTCGGAATACTCTGGATTGCACGGCTACCCAGCTAATGCAGACACAATCCCACGCCCCAGCACCTACCCACAGCCTCCACCATACAAGGCTGAACCTCCGACCCTGGAATTATCTCAGAACTCTGCACCACAGACTACACAGCTGCAACAAAGTAAAATAAATCCAGACTACGCGTTATTGACCGATCAAAGTAAAAATATGCACAGGAATAGCAGAGAAAAAGGGAATTCCAAATATGTATCAAGCCATTGCTGTAGTGACTACCAGGACATGTCAGGGATGTATTACTCCTCAAGTCAGTGTGGTCAGGACAGCAAGGACATGTTGGTGAATCCAGGCAAAGGAAGCACTTCCCTCCAGGCAACATCAGATGCACATGCAATATTGTACACAGGAAAACAATACTTTGAAGCAACTCCCCTACCAACAGAGAAGATTGAAAAACCTCAAACATTCAGGCCTCCACCGCCAACATACGAGATGTACCAAATGAGAAGCAAAGATTGCTACAAGGGACCAACAACACAAGTTCAATTGAAAAACGTGTGTTGTCATACGAGTACACATGAAAATGGGCAATACAAGTCATCAGCAGAATTTTCCCCAGACAGATTTATGCCTCCTGAATCACAAATGAAATATCAAAATGTACAGCTGCCCACATACATCAAACCACCAGATTACATTCCTCAATATAAAGAGAATACATCTCGTCAAAATCAACATGCAAGCAATGAAAACAGCATTGACTCTACTGGTGAAAGCAAACAAAAACTTAGAACAGCTCGTGTTGAATACATTCCATTCACAGACCCATGGGTGCGAATTGTCCCCAAGGCACACTGGGAAACTGAGCGCCAAAATCAAGACAATGGTCACAGTGTGAGGAAGTCTACAAATGACAACAATTCTGTAAACTACATTCATGTAAAAGAAGGCTTAGACAAACAATTGTTGTACTCAAAGCAAATACCACCTCCATCACTTGTGTTACCTGTACTAAATCAGGATTCATATTTTTGGAGAAATTCGCAGTCAAACCATGAAATCAACAAGCATAAAATGCATTCAGATGACATAACGTACATGCAGTTAAAATATCCGGACAGTACCTCAACAAGTGCTGATCATGCATTTCACTCAAGAAAGGGCCACATACAAGAAACAGCAGGTGAACATAGATCTGTGTTGCATACAGATAAAAAGGAGGGTATTCTTCAGGGTGACAAGACACATGAAGCAAGTGGTGGTCAGATGCCACGTAGCCTGCTTGGAGTCCGGACCGGCATGCATCAGCGAGGAGCTGTGGGAGAAACTGTGTTCTGTTTGATCTCCGTGCCAAGTCAGTCTGTGGATGTGGATCAAGGTGGCATTTGGCTCCCAGATGTGTCAAACGGCAGCAGTAACGCCGTTCCCGAACACTCCCACCAGCACACGCAGTCTGCAAGTGAGCTGGAGCTGCAAGCACTCACTGGGAAAATGATCGCCGAGGAAGAGGCACGCAAGGCCAAAGAAAAAGCGGAGGAAAAGGCGAAAAAGCATGCATGTGAAAGCCAAATATTAAGTCACCCACTGAAATTTAGTTCTGAACTAAAAGGTGAAGCAAAAATGTATGAAACACCTCAAAAACCACTATCACAAAAACAGCTTAATAATGTTACCTTGCACTGTGTTCCAAAGCAGCTATATCCTGATGAACGAACATTTGTGTCACAGAAAAATAGACAAATTCATGGGCATGCTGTAGAGGTGGAGGGTAAACATTTCCAAGCCTCTAATTGCAGGTGGAAAACCCAAAATTCACAAAATACATCCCATATTACTGGTGAAACAAAAAATGAGGAAATTAAAAGTGAATTTGGATCTAAAATCTCCTCCAGGTCAGTCTCGTGCTGCTTGTATCTGAGGAAATGTAAACAACTAACATTTTCTATTTACCAACAACAGTATAATTAATTTGGTTTAACACATCAGCTTTCGTGGCCAATATCCATAAAGGTGTATTGGGTTAGATCGCGTAAATATAAATGTGTTAACACACCACCACCTGACAGCCAATTAGTAAGGTTTGTCGCGGAAACAAAATGTGCCAATTAGTGACTACTTAAGCTTACCAGTGTGTTGGAGAGTAAACCCACAACATTTACAATTTGAGTATGATGTTTTGCTGGTGATTACAACCAGCTTCAGGCGATTTTACAGAAATGTAAAAAAGTTTGAATGTTTACCAAAATCCTTTATTATTGAATAATTGCCAGGCTAAACTATTAAAGTGGTAGGATATCAATTGGTTAACCTTTTACCGCATGTCGATATTCAAAGTTAATCATACCGCTTTATACAATTTGAGATAAAATATATATATATTGCCGTTTGCTTTGAGAATCTATATGTGGTATCAGGTTTTAAAAATTGGCAAGTTACTGCTTAAATTGGTAGCGTTTGATTTTAAGAATATCTTTGAACTGTTGAATTCCTATTGGGAAATAATTTGCCTAGTTCCTTCCTGTTTGAGCATGCGTATTAATAAAGATGTCGATACGAGTATTAACGTGAGTTTTCTTGCAGATTAATAAAGACCTGATTTGTTTTTAAAGATGACTGATCGTACGTTATTGCTACCATGTTTCCTTTAAAAAACACGGACGAGTAGACATACACACACGAGTGTGCATCCAAACACGACTGTATATACAGCGGTGTGCATTCACACACGAGTGTGCATGTGTTTCTACGCTTTTTAACGTTAATTTACTTGCAGAACAATAAAGACCTGATAGGTTAAAGATGACTGATCGTCGCTTATTGCTACAATCTTCATAGCGAACACGTGTGGAGGCGAGTTTCAGGCGAAGCATCTCCAGCACACAAGTTGACCCTCACCTGGCAGCATCGTGGCTGTCCGCTGGTCACACTCATGACGTCACACTCATGACGTCACACGCACGAGCTGTAGGGGCGGGGCTCTGTCTGCTCAGTGGCGCTGTTTTCATTCATTGAGCACCACGAGCGGGGAGTCTCATTCCTACCACGTTGCCCCTACATTCTTTGTACGACACAATATTAAAACTCATTTGTTCCAGTACATAAGCATACACGAGTACACATATACACCCCCATGTACACACACCCACACACGAGTGGACATACACAGCGCTGTAGAAACATACACGAATGTGCATACACACTGCCTCATACATACACACACGGGTGCACATGCATACAAGTGCGCATACACACACGAGTGTACATACACAGCAGTGTACGTACAAAGGGATTGCGTTCTACTACACGAACAAATGTGCAAACAAATGATTGTACATACACATTCACGCATGTACATATCCACATAAACAAGTGTGAATAAACACACGGGTGGACATACACAGAAGTACAGATGCATGTACATACACACAGTAGTAGACTGGGATAGCGGGGTTTTGTAATTATTTTCACAGGTTAAACTGACGATACAAATCTTAGATGCCCCACAACATTGAAGTACGTTATACTTTTGAAAAAAAGCGCATTCAATTATAATTCCTTCTCTGTTTCCACTCCAAACGCTTGGAATTATTAATAATATTTTAAATAGTGGCCCCATGTTTAATGAATGAGTGTAGTGAAATCTTAACTTTGGAGCTTTCGTGACTGCAGGAATTATTCTTTGGTTCTTTCGGTAAAGTCACGTATAAAGAAAAAATAATAAATTAATTAATAGCATACGACGTTTCGATTGCAGCACAAGCAATCATCATCAGGTATAATGAAATAGCGACATAAAATTTAACCAGCAAAAAATTATAGACAGACATATAAGCAGACAGATGTCACCAAGATACACAGAGCGGGCAACACAGGTACAGAGAGGGGTGATCGTCTCTGTGGGGTGGCCTTAAATAGTGAAGGCATTACTTTACTGTAGTGAAGGCATTACTTTAGTTCATTTAATTCCGTTTGTTTGCATTTGCTCCGGCACATATGTAGTGGCGGTGCGCGCTGACAAGGTGGGGGGCGTGTGTGTGCGCGCGCCGGGCGTGGCTACATCGAGTGTGGGGGTGTTGACGCACACCGACAGTGATGGATCACGGGGCGGCGCTGGGTGCGTGCTTGTGCACGCAGACACGATATGGGAAACAGGATCGTGGGCAGCGCGCTGAGTGATTGGTCAACTTGGGTGGGTGCTCTCAGCGACGTCCGCATGGAGGACTATAAAGGGGGACGCGCGAGAACACTCGGGGAGTTATTACCAGCTGAAGATCGAAGACGGAGTTGAAGAGATAGGGCCCTGAGACCCCTAGCCCCGCTGTCCTTGTAAGGGCCGGGACCCTGTGCGGCTCAGAGGCGAGGCTGTGGGACCCGGGGCCTGGTGTCCATGTGGAACCAGGCTGTGGGACCCAGAGTCGAGACTAATAACCCAGCCGGGTGTGTTCCAAGAAGCTACGGGGCGTGAGAGCCCGTGTGGGTATAGCTCAGGGGAACCTCGTGGGTTATGTGGCAGTTGCCACCCGTGTAAAATAAGTTGGTGTTAATAAAAGGTGTGCTACCCGTCAGAGTCGTCTCCCGCCAAGTTACTACTTTACACAGGCATACGAAATATACTTCAGTATTTACGATATTTACATCATTTAAACGTTGTCCTATATGTACAATTATATGCTGTGGAATGTACATACTATATTAGGATCACAGATGCATGCTGCACTAAACACTTAAACATTGTACATGTGTAGAGGTGATACGCGCTGGGATTAAGGATCGTATGCACAGCGCGTGATGATTGGCTGTGTAGGTGGTGACGCGCGCTGACGGTGGAGGATCAGGGGTCAGCGCGGAGTCGTGGGTTACGGGGTACCGATTGGCTGTGGGCGGTGACGCGCTGAGAGGGAGTGATCAGGTGGCAGCGCAGTGTGATTGGTGGAGTAATGTTAACACGCGCTGGGGAAAGCGGATCGTAGAGAGAGTGCGTCGTGATTGGGTCATTAAGGAACGACGCTCACGTCGACGCCGCATCAGCTCCGTCTCTCGTGAGCAGGGGCTATAAAAGGGGATGCACACAGGCGTAAGGGCAGTGTGTAACCAGCGAAGAATGAAGACGGGGATGAAGACCTAGAGCCCTGGGGTACCTAGCCCCGCTGTCCTAAGGGGACCGGGACTCTGTGTAACCCAGAGGCGAGTGTAGTGGGTGTAGCCATAGGTCTACACGAGCCGAATGTACTATGTGTAGCCAGGGCATAGGGCTTACACGAGTCGAGTGTATTGTGTAGCCAGAGGCATAGGGCTTACACGAGTCGAGTGTATTGTGTAGCCAGAGGCATAGGGCTTACACGAGTCGAGTATATGGTGTGTAGCCAGAGGCATAGGGTCTACACGAGTCAAGTGTATCGGGTGTAGCCAGAGGCCTAGAGCTTACACGAGATTAGTGGAGTGTGTCGGAGGAAGAAGAAAGACCACACGTTGTATTGTGATACCTAAAGGATTTAATAAAAGTGTGTTACCCGTCAAGAAGTTCCTGCCGTCAATTCCCATACTTCAACTGGCGTCAGAAGTGAAACGGTCCTCCAAGCATGGATACAAGGAGGAACCATCGGACCCACGGGATTGACCACGAGGACAACCTCGACGACGCGGGCCAGCGGGCATCAGGGGGTGAGGAAGAGGAGCTGCCCACGGGGCAGGATCCACCGACGGCGCCGGACGAGCGACGGGGGACTGACACCGTGCTTCGCGAGGCACACTCCCGTCTGGCGGAGCTGCTGCTCGCCGCCGCGTCCATCTTGGCGGAGATCAGCTCGTCGGGAGGAGCGGGGACGGCGGCCGACGTGCTACAGGGTCGCCCTGCAGATTCCCGCCAAAACGATTTGGCGATTCCCGCCATTTCATCCGCTCCAACTTTTGGCGGGAACGGCCATCACCACGTGGCAGCGGTTCTCCATGCGCGGCCGCTGACGTCACCAACGCGCGCGGCGGACCGCCATCACACAACCGCCACTGGGGCCGCCATCTTACACACCGACGGGGGGGCAGAGAGGAAGCACGAGGAGGAGGACGACTTTATCTTTCAGCAGCGCCTTCCCACGTTGTCAGCATTCAAGGCGGAAGGCGGGGATTGGAGCCTATTTCAGCGCAGATTTTTGGCGCATCAAGAGATGTCCGCCTGGTCCGACGCTACGGCACTGCGGGCACTGCCTGCCATGCTGGACGACAACGCGCTCGCGGCCTTCACGTCCGCACGCAGGTCGGACCGCTCCACGCTCAAGGATGCGCTGGCTCTCATGGCAAAAGTCTACGGTCCTCCCTCGGCGTGCCGCCATCATTTTTACGCAAGATGGAAGGCGGACACGGAGACCGTGCTCGCCTACCGCACGGCGTTGCTCGCTCTCGCTAACGCCGCGTTCCCTCGTATGGACGAGGAGGGCCAAGATGCGATGGTTTTGGAGCAGCTGCTCAAGTTGGCGCAGGACCTGGGGGTCCCCATCAACACGGCCGACGACACCGATATTTCTTCATTACGGGTCGCCACGAGCATGCAAGCGCACGAGGTCCTTCAACGAAAGCAGGGGGTCGTCTGCAACGCTGCCGTGGCCTCAACTCCGGGTCCGGTTGACACCGTGCCCCAAGTCGTCAGCCCACGAGAGGACGCGTTCATCGCGGGACGAGCGGGGGACTGGAGGTCGGGGGGTCGTTCGCCTCTGCGAGCGGCCCGCAAGCTGGAGCAACCGAGATCTCCGACTACTGTCATCACCTGCTATAACTGCGGCCTTCGTGGCCACGTGGCCTCCGGTTGCCGCGCCCCACGTCAGCGCGCCAGGGGACCTCGGCTGGACGACGACCAAGGCCCCAAGTCATCACTGCAAACCCCGGCAAGTCGCGGCACCTCACATGCTTGGCCCGCATACTCGACACGTATGGGTCGTCGCGTTGCGACGAGGGAGAGCCGAGTAGAGTTCGGGGATTCGGTTCGGAGAGGGGGGTTCGGCCGGGACCGGGGAGACATTAAATGGTCGGAATTGGGGCACAGAATAGTGGCTGCCTCAGCGGGTTCATCCGTCGTTACCGGATCGATTGATGGGGTCGAGGTCAGGGTGTTAGTGGACACGGGGGCATCGGCGACTATTATTTCGGATCTCATTTATAATATTCTCCCGGTACAATGTCGTCCGCTTCTTCCGGTGGATGTGCCATTTTACGCCGCTAACGGGGGATCGTTGGGCATTATCGGTCAGATTAGGGCGTCCATTTGCATTGGTGATATCAAATTGTCGGGACCCGTTTTCGTTTCATCTTCCCTGGCGGTTCCTTGCCTATTGGGCACTGATTTTTTGGCGAAAATGCCCATCAAAATTCTCATTGATCAGCGTTGCATTGAACTACCATCGGGTCGCCGTATTTCATTTTTGACGAGCCCTAATGTAATTCGGACGGCGTGCGCTACCATTCAGGCGTTAGCAACACAGACCGTGCACGTGCCCCCGGGTTCACAAATGTTGATTCCCCTCCGGTTACGGAAGCCATGGGGGAAGGAGGCCTCGGAACAGGCCATGCTTTTGGGTCCTTCTAATAGGGCTGTTGGAGGTCTCGATTTATCGGTGGCTCACACTTTGGTTGGGGCAGACAGGGATCCGTTTGTCATGGTTTTAAACGCTGGGGCGCGGCCGGCCGTCATTCAGCAGGGCACCGTGCTGGCTCACGCGGCACGGGTCCCTGCGGAGGAGAGGCTGGTTGCGCAGGCTGATCCGAGCCCCACGAATAGCGTACCATCAAAGGAGGACCTAGATTGGATTGATATGCTGTGCGCGGACTCTGACGATTTGTCAGCGGTACAGTTGGGTGCGTTGCGCGGGTTGCTGATTGAATTTTCGGATGTCTTCAGTAAACATAAGTATGATATCGGATGCACGGACCTGCTACGCCACCACATTGAAACGGGCGATGCGGCACCGGTCAGGCAAAATCCCTTCCGACTGAGTCCTGCTGAGAAGGAACATGTTCAGTCGGCAGTTAACGATATGCTGGAAGCCGACATTATTTCGCCTTCTTCCAGTCCTTGGGGAGCACCTATTGTGCTCGTTAAGAAGCAGGACGGGTCCCTGCGATTTTGCGTCGATTTCCGCCGCCTGAATAACATCTCGGTGGCCGACGCGTATCCGCTCCCCAGGATGGACGAGTCTCTCGACGCATTGTCCGGTGCGCGATACTTTTCGACTCTTGATTTATTGTCCGGATTTTGGCAGTTGCCACTCGACGAGGAGTCTAAGCCTAAGACTGCATTCCGGACTCCAGGGGGCCTGTTTCAGTTTAACCGGTTACCCATGGGACTTCACTCCTCTCCTGCGACGTTTCAGCGTCTTATGGAATTGGTTTTGTCGGGCTTGCAGTGGGAGACGTGCCTCATTTACCTTGACGATGTCATTGTTTTCGGTAAAACGTTCGAAGAACACCTCCAGCGATTGAGAGGGGTGTTCTTGCGAATGCGATCGGCTAAATTAAAGTTTAAACCGGCCAAATGCCATCTTTTTCGTAAATCCGTGAGGTACTTGGGTCACATTGTCGACTCTTCGGGGATTTCTACCGATCCTGCGAAGACGGACTGTGTCAGTTCGTGGCCGACGCCCACGTCAGTGTCAGACGTGCGCAGTTTCATCGGTTTTGCTTCGTATTATCGCCGATTCGTTGAGCACTTCGCCACCATTGCAAAGCCCTTGCACGCTTTAACGGCGAAAGGAGTGAAGCTCCGGTAGGGACCGGAGGAGGAGGCTGCATTCTGCTCCCTCCGGGACGCCTTGGTAAGGGCCCCACCCTTGTGCTATCCGGACTTTGAGAGTCCCTTCTTGCTAGACACGGATGCTAGCAACACGGGCATTGGGGGAGTGCTGTCCCAAGTCGTTGGAGGGGTCGAACGGGTGGTCGCCTATGGTAGCAGGGTGTTGTCGCCGGCAGAGCAGCGCTACTGCGTCACCCGTCGTGAACTACTTGCCATTGTTTTTTTTGTACAACAATTCAGGCCATATCTCTATGGTCGTCATTTCACGGTCCGGACGGACCATGCGGCGCTCCAGTATTCATTACGGGTTGCCCAGCCCTCGGGCCAATTGTCGCGGTGGTTGGAAGTCCTCCAGGACTATCAGTTCACGACTACGTACCGTAAAGGGTTGCGACACACGAATGCCGATGCCCTGTCGCGGTTGTTGCCTTGTCACAAATGTGCGTGCTTATCGGGATCGGCGCGCTGTAAACCTCCGGTTACGGAAGGTAGGGAGGCGTTGGTCGCGACCGCGAGCACACCAATTGGGGATGGTCCCGCTACCCCAGGGGGTCAGGACTCGCTGCTCTCACTGTCGTTGATTGAGTGGGGCCGTCTCCAAATGGCGGACAGCTCCCTGCTGGCATTGCGCCGAAAGACGGAGGGTTCCGAAGGTAGCCACGACCGAACTGGCTCCTACGAGCTTAAGCAGGGCCTGTTGATGAGATGGGACAGTTTGTCCCGGCGGCATGCGATTGTGGTGCCTTCTGCTGTGAGGGGGAAGGTTGTCTTGGCCGCACACGAACGCCTCTTGCATTTGGGAGTTAACAAAACGCTTGCCCTGCTTCAGCGTGACTATTATTGGCCGGGAATGGGGGGTGACGTGGTGAATATTCTGAAGGGTTGTGTTGAGTGCGCCAGACGGAAACCACCGCCCGTGGCAGCTAATCCACCGCTGCAATCTATTCAGGTCTCGCGCACTAACGAGCTCGTTGCACTCGATATTCTGGGGCCCTTTCCGGTCACGCCTAGGGGTAATAAGTACCTGTTGGTGGGGGTCGAATATTTTACCCGGTGGCCTATGGCGTGGCCACTCGCCAACCAGTCGGCGGCGGCTGTGACGGACGCCTTTGTCCAGGGCTACGTCCTGGACAAGGGGGCTCCCGAACGCTTGCTGACTGACCAAGGGAAACATTTTTCGAGTAAATTACTGCAGGAGGTGTGCGACCTGTTGGGTACCAAAAAGGTGCGTACCTCCCCGTACCACCCGCAGACGGACGGGATGGTGGAGAGGCTTAACAGGACATTGACCTCTATGCTGTGCCAGCAGGTGTGTGAGTCGCATGTTGATTGGGACCTGCAGGTCCCTGGGGTCCTTGCCGCGTATAGAATGGCCCCCCATGCAGCTACGGGGTTTTCCCCGTTTTTTCTAATGTACGGTCGGGAAGCCGACCCGCCCATGGAAACGCAGCTGGGTCTGCCCGCACCACGAACTAATTCTAAATTGGCAGAGCATATTAAATTTAATATTCATAAACTGACAGAGGCAAGGGAGGCCGCACGGCTTAATTCGCGGGCTCGCCAAATTGCGAACGAGCGGTTGCGGGCACGGAAGGTGTCCGTGCACAATTGGGAACCAGGTGACAAGGCCTGGCTGCATTGCCCTCAGGCACCTTTGGCCATGTCGCCTAAATTGTTGAAGCCGTGGCGGGGACCCGTGGAGGTCGTGCGGGTTGCACGCCCCCAGTGCGTTCAGATAAAATGGGGGAAACGCCGTTGGTACGTCCACCCCTCCCGACTGAAACCGTTCTCGCCTCCGTATGGCCTCCCCTTGTGTCGTGAGGGCCGAGCATGTGACGTGACCGACGACCCTGAGGGGGAATTGTCCTTGCCTGCTCCTCACATGTCTCCGCCTGATCCGCTCCCAGGTGTCTCGGAACTGACTGCTGCCGACCACCGGCGGCCGGATCTTCACGGCGGGGCCGGTCCTTCCAGGCCCGACCCGTGCCGTCTAGAGCTGCCGGAGACACCGGACGGTCGCCAACGTCCCGTTCCATACGACGGACCGGCCAGACGGACTCGCGCTAGGTCGCGCTACTTTGTGTAACCTACCACGTGCGGAGTCGAGGCAGCCGGAGCGCCTCGGCACTGCGTGGGTCACAGTGACACTTGGCGCGTTCGTTTTACGGTGTTCGCTTTTATTGTGTTGTTCGTCGGGCTGTATATTGCTTCATATTTAAGGTTGTGTTATGTTGTTGTTGTTGTGTTACGGGGCACACTGGGATGTGGAGTTCTTTATTACTGCGTTGCGTTATGTTGTGTTGTAGGTTAACAGCCGGGCCGGCTGCAAGCTATGTGGGAGGGGGTGATGTAGAGGTGATACGCGCTGGGATTAAGGATCGTATGCACAGCGCGTGATGATTGGCTGTGTAGGTGGTGACGCGCGCTGACGGTGGAGGATCAGGGGTCAGCGCGGAGTCGTGGGTTACGGGGTACCGATTGGCTGTGGGCGGTGACGCGCTGAGAGGGAGTGATCAGGTGGCAGCGCAGTGTGATTGGTGGAGTAATGTTAACACGCGCTGGGGAAAGCGGATCGTAGAGAGAGTGCGTCGTGATTGGGTCATTAAGGAACGACGCTCACGTCGACGCCGCATCAGCTCCGTCTCTCGTGAGCAGGGGCTATAAAAGGGGATGCACACAGGCGTAAGGGCAGTGTGTAACCAGCGAAGAATGAAGACGGGGATGAAGACCTAGAGCCCTGGGGTACCTAGCCCCGCTGTCCTAAGGGGACCGGGACTCTGTGTAACCCAGAGGCGAGTGTAGTGGGTGTAGCCATAGGTCTACACGAGCCGAATGTACTATGTGTATCCAGGGCATAGGGCTTACACGAGTCGAGTGTATTGTGTAGCCAGAGGCATAGGGCTTACACGAGTCGAGTGTATTGTGTAGCCAGAGGCATAGGGCTTACACGAGTCGAGTATATGGTGTGTAGCCAGAGGCATAGGGTCTACACGAGTCAAGTGTATCGGGTGTAGCCAGAGGCCTAGAGCTTACACGAGATTAGTGGAGTGTGTCGGAGGAAGAAGAAAGACCACACGTTGTATTGTGATACCTAAAGGATTTAATAAAAGTGTGTTACCCGTCAAGAAGTTCCTGCCGTCAATTCCCATACTTCACATGTACAACTCTTGGGTAAATGTATCCGTATAGATGCATTCAGAAAATACTTCATAGTTCATAAGCATATATATATTTTTAAAAGCATGTTATTAATGCATAGATAAGCGGTCATGCGTGTCAGGCTACTATACAGTACGGAATGTTGTCTTTAATAAAGCAAAACTATTCAATGAAATTAACCTTATATGTATCTACACAGTTGTATATAGAGCGTGTCTTTAATAAGTGACCTCTACTGACCAGCCTGGTGAAGTCTGGACACACACATTCCTCAAGGCCCCGTAAGCTATTCAGCAGCGAATTTCCAAAACGGACTGTGCGTGTATTACACACACACAGACATATATACACTGGGCCCATATATGTGTGTAAGAAAATGTGTACAATAATTAAGCGTGAAATTCATGCATAGAAAGGGATGCTGTACAGAACACGTATCCACAGTATAGTACAAATTACGGCTCTATCTATATTGTATTATTTATATACAGTAAATACATAATCGTTGCAGGGCATAAGCTGCATTAAAATAATATAACAAAGTTTGAATGCAATTGTGTATATTTACACGATTCTGTGCACGCGTGTGCATGTATGTGTGTGTGCCGTGTGTGAGAGTGTGGGGCCAGTGTGTGTGTGTGTGTGCCGTGTGTGTGTGTGTGTATGTGTGTGTGCATGTGTAGTTGTGGAGAGAGTGGAGAGCTTCCCATACTTGGGCAGTGTGCTTATGACCGGCTCCAGTTTATCAGCAGAGGTCTCACTCCGAATCAGTCGAGCGGCAATATCTTTTCATCGGTTGCGTAACGCTGTGTGGAAGCTACCTGGTCTGTCGCTCCGCACGAAGCTTCAGGTCTTCTCGGCCACGGTCATTCCCTCCCTTCTCTACGCTTGCGAAACGTGGACCCCCCTGGTGGAGCATCTTCGCCGGTTGGAAACATTTAGGCTGGCCTGCCTACGATCCATCTTGGGTTTAACCAGGCTGGATTGTGTGAGGAGCTCACAAATCCTTGAAAGATCTGGGCAAAGTCCCATCAGTGAGCTCCTCCGGCAGGCAAGGCTGTGTTGGCTGGGTCATGTAGCCCGCATGCCCAGCCACCGCATGCCTAAACAGCTTTTGTTCGGCCGGATCGAGGGGGCTAGACGGGCGCGGCACGGGCTGGAGAAGAGATGGAGTGATGTGGTACAGGAGGACGTGGAGCTGAGTGGACTTGCCGATGACTGGTACCAGCGGTGTCAAGATCGGCCTCAGTGGAGGAGGCTCGTGAAGGACGCTACTGGGCAGTTGCTGCACGCGCTGCAGCGCCCGTAGCAGCACCAGCGGAATTTGCACTCGCAATGCCACGAGCGCGTGTACTGGCGCGTGTTGTAGCCGCGGCCGCAGCACAGCAGCTCACAGCCGTCGGCGTGCGGCGACTTGCGGTCGCACGGGCGGCCGCGCGTGCCCACACTGCCCGTCAGCCAGTCCTCCTCGCAGTAGTTGGGCGAGCTCTTGGTGAACACGAGCTCCGTGCGGAGCGGCTTGCGGTGGGCGCGCGAGCGCCTCGTCTTGAGGAAGGCGGGGTAGCGGCGGCGGTAGCGGCCGGCGTGCACCGGCTCCACGTGGACCGCCTCGTCGTACTTGCGCTTGAGCGCGGAGCCCACCTCGCGGAACTGGGGCAGCGTGGCCCAGCACGTCCTGGTGGTGCACGAGCCCGACACTCCGTGGCACTTGCACACCGGCTTCATCTTCTCCTCCAGCACCTGGCGGCGCGTGGGGGGGAGAGAGAGACGAGAGGGCAGGAGAGCATCGGGGAGGTAGGTGGGGACAAGTGGGGGGGGGGGGGGGGGAGAGTGGGGAGGGAAGGGGTGGGGTGGCGGGTGGAGAGGTCAAGCGAGGGAGTGTGCGTGAGGGGTTGCCGTACGCGGGGTTGGGACGAGAGATGGTTTTGTTTTCACCCCCAAGACATTTCAGCGCCTGCCTGGGATTGGATCTGGAGGAGTGCTCGGTTTGGGGAAATCGCCTGCAGAGGAAACAGGGCCCCACGGGCGTAATGATAATTCCTTGCATTCTAGATTCAAAGTTTTCGTAACTGCAAGGATCCATACTCCGTGGTTCTTTCGGTAAAGTCACGTGGGTGAAAATAAAAATTATAAAAAATAACTAAACTCAATCACAACGTTTCGGAGGTAACACAAGCTTCCGTCATCAGGTGGGACAACCACAGCAAATTTGTTTTTTTTTTTCACCTAAATGACTTTACCGACATTCCTTGCATGGCACGCGAGCGCCTTCATTCAATGATGGGCCTGCAGGTGGGATCAGGGGGAGAGGAGACCCCTGTCGAGAGCACTCAAGGAACACCGGGGCAGACGAGCTGCAAGGGTAGCAGCAGCAGCAGCCCAGTGTCGCCGTGTCGCCACGAGCAGGAGGTGGCTGGCTGGCTGGGTGGGTGGCCACCTGCAACCCCGTGGCCGTGCAGGGAAAGTGAAAGCACCGGGCGAGTTGCTCTTAACACGTAGGCTTTTGCGACCAATGTTATTCATAATCAACGTTTTTGGGTTTAGATCGCGTTATTTATAAATGTGTCGTAACCCTCCACCACCCGACACGTAAAAAAAGTGTCACGTTGACAAAAGACAAATAGTTCACTGCTTTAGCCCACCGGTGTGTTGAAGCCACAACATTTACAATTTGAGTACGACGTTTCGCTGGTAATTGCATCCAGCATCATCGGGCAATTCGCCAGAATGGTGAGGCTCTCCCCCCTTGAATCTTTGCACCTGATGAGTTGATGAGTTAATGATGACGTCACCCTGCTGCTGCTGCTGCTGCTCTATATAAGAACGGGAGACACAGCAAAGCCTCACCATTCTGGCGAATTGCCCGATGATGCTGGATGCAATTACCAGCGAAACGTCGTACTCAAATTGTAAATGTTGTGGTTTCACACTTCACACCGGTGGGCTAAAGCAGTGAACTATTTGTCTTTTGTCCTACGTGACACTTTTTTACTGATTGGCCGTGTCGGGTGGTGGAGGGTTACGACACATTTATAAATAACGCGATCTAAACCCAAAAACGTTGATTATGAGTTGCTCTTAGGCTGCGCTGACCTGGAGGACCTTGGAGGGAGGAGGTCCTCAGTGGAAACGGAGCCGCCAATGTCAGGTGCAAGGGACAGGTAAAGGTGCAGTGCTGCAACCTGCTTTGTGGCACCACTGCTGTCAGAAAGCCCTCCTCCCCACTCGAGGCCACGTTGCTCTACTCTCCCACACTGACCACACGTCTTGGATAACCCCCCCCCCCTTCACCCCGCCGCACGTGGCGCACCAGGTCGCCTGACTGCGGCGTTGCTCATTTCGCCGCCGCAATTAGAACGTCGTGCCGCGCCCGGAGCACCCAAGCGAAGACTTCCGATCCGCCGACCCGTTATACTACCGCCGCACGCCCCCTACGGATCGCGTTCACGAGTAGATGAAGTCATCGCGCGCCGATGAATGACGTCAACCTATCAAATTCAAATGGAGAAGCGAGGTCTGTAAACGGACGGCGCGTGTCGTCGTGATCTGCGGAGACAGCCGATTGAAAGGCGTCGTGGGAAGACGAGCAGCAAGGTAGGGCACCCGCGCGCCCACGCACCTTGCGCCCGGCGACGTTGTTGTGCAGGTTCACGAGCGTGCGCGCGCTCCGCTGGACCTCGCGCGCGTCCACGAAGAGGCGTGAGAACTCGAGGCCGTGGCTGAGGTCGGCCGAGCAGCCGCCCCAGCGCCAGCCCCCCTGCGCGTTGTAGAAGCCGCCCTGCTTGGCGCGGTCGCAGCCGCACTCGCTCCGGTCGCCCCGGCCACACGCCGCCGTGATGGCGTACGCCACGGCGGCCGAGATCACCGCGTGCTGGAAGGCCGCTTCTCGGCTACCTGCTCGTGTGGGGGAGCGCACGCACCAGGGGGGTTGTAAGGCAACTGCTGCATCATAAGCTCGCGGGCAGCCTGCTGATAAATGGAGTCCTCTCTGAGGAGATACCAACTGGGTCAGGTGTGCGACAGGCGTGTCTCCCAATGTCACCGGTGTGAGTCATGTTGTGAATGGAGGCCTTTGCCCAGGCGGTCAGGGGAAATCAGCGGATTAAAGGGGTGTAGGGAGCCAGCAATAAGTTTAACCCGTAAAAACAAAGTTTTTCACTATAAATCCTTTATATGCGTGGCGGCTAGAGTCCTCTCGTCCTCTGGCTTGAGATGGCTGCCACCTATGGGTCAGATGATTGTCTGCAGTATTAAATACTTGGTAATTAAATATTTAATTTGTTTTCCCTTAAGTGTAAAATTTTGGAAAAATTTTTTACACTGGCGCTCACCGCCTTTGAGCTCCTGGCCGAACACCGTCTCCTCACCCAGCGCCAAGCAATTCCAGCGGCTGAATCGGAACTGGTGCCGGCACTCGCCGATTCCCAGCCGCGCGCCCTCACCGACCACGACCATCGCGTCTGGACGGCTCCGGCACAGCGCCCGCTGCCGTGGCGACAGTCCCGGAATCTTGCCGCAGATGATGTTCGCACCCGGTGCCACGACCGCGGACAGCGCCCTGCGGCGATGGGGAAGGCAGACGGACGCACAGACGGGCGCGTGGACGGACAGCCGCTCGGCGGCGCCGTGACCAGCGCGAGCGAACGCAGCAGCAGCAGCAGCAGCGGCAGCAGCAGCGGCGTGCAGACTTCTCCCTCGACGATCTTCACAGCGACGCGTCGCCATTCATTGACCCGACATCGCCACCGCAGCCCCCCCCCTCCCCCGTCACGACACCGCGCGACGAGCCTGGCTTCTCAACGACGGCGATCTCTCTTACCCCACTCGCGAGTAGAAGGCCGCCGCGAGAGAAGCAGCGATGAGGAGGAGGAGGGGGGATGGGGGGCGGTGCGATGGTGCCCAGCGGCGAACGCACGCGCTACGTGGCGCCGTCTGCCGCGTGGCCGAGGCGCTGGCTCGCGACATCGCGGCGCGCGGCTCCTCCACTGCCGCTGTGACGAGTCGAGCCACACCACCTCGTCACACGCAGCAGCAGCAGCACCTACACACACACACAGTGACACACACACAGTGACACACACACAGTGACACAACAACCGCCATTCGCCACTAAGTGGCGGTGACGTCACCACGACGCTTGTGCCAGGCCATGTGCACCTTGAGGCCACGTGAAGTGTCGAACGCCCGCTGGCAGGAGGTCACGGGGCAGACCCAGGTGCCACGGGTCGACTGACCGAGATGACTGGCTGATGCACCACCTGTGCCCCCTACTGTACCAACTTGCTGTGCTTTAGCCACCCGGCGCTCCGCTCGTTGTTGTGAGCGTCGCTCCTCCGCCCTCCGTTGTTGTTGGAGGGAGACTGCCTCCAACTGCCCAGTAGCATCCTTCACGAGCCTCCTCCACAGAGGCCGATCTTGACACCGCTGGTACCAGTCATCGGCAAGTCCACTCAGCTCCACGTCCTCCTGTACCACATCACTCCATCTCTTCTCTAGCCCGTGCCGCGCCCGTTTAGCCCCCTCGATCAGGCCGAACAAAAGCTGTTTAGGCATGCGGTGGCTGGGCATGCGGGCTACATGACCCAGCCAACGCAGCCTTGCCTGCCGGAGGAGCTCACCGATGGGACTTTGCCCAGATCTTTCAAGGATTTGTGAGCTCCTCACACAATCCAGCCTTGTTAAACCCAGGATGGATCGTAGGCAGGCCAGCCTAAATGTTTCCAACCGGCGAAGCGTAGAAAAGGGAGGGAATGACCGTGGCCGAGAAGACCTGAAGCTTCGTGCGGAGCGACAGACCAGGTAGCTTCCACACAGCGTTACGCAACCGATGAAAAGATATTGCCGCTCGACTGATTCGGAGTGAGACCTCTGCTGATAAACTGGAGCCGGTCATAAGCACACTGCCCAGGTATGGGAAACTCTCCACTCTCTCCACAACTTCCCCATCACCGATTGGGAGTTGTGGGGGTGGAGTGTCCGATGTTACAAAATACCCAGGCAGGTGCTTAGTTTTGGTGGGGCTGATGGTAAGGCCCCACCTCATAGTGGCACGCTCCAGTCTCAGCAGCAGCGTCTCCAACTCCTCTTCTGAATGAGCAGCTATTACCAAATCATCGGCATACATAACGTGGTTGACCAATAGGGAGCCATCCCTTGATCGCACCCGGGCGTCGATCAGCCTCCCATTATATCTGTGTAGTGGTGTTAACTACTCGCTGTTCTCAAACTGAGAGAGCGGATCGTAAACAATGTTTTCCCGCTCAATCAAACGGTCAGGGTCAAATGGGGTGAGGTAGGATCCAAACGCCAGATTGGGAAGGACCAATCGGAGGGTTCCACAAGGTGGCCGGGGATTGGACAACGCGGCCACGAACAGGTATAAAAGCCAGAGCGCTGAGAGCTCTTGGTGAGTTCTGCCACACGAAGACCCAAGTCGGCTGAAGACAGCTAGGACCCTGGACCAAGCCTTCCAGCCCTTGTCAGGGCTGGGGCTCAGTGTCACCAGTGGTCGGGGGAGATAGGTCCTGGATAGGACCCTGGCTCCCAGCCTTCCCGCCCTTGTGAGGGCGATGGTCCTGAGCGACCAGTGTGCCTCCCCTAGGTCCCAGCCGGAGGACGCTAGGCTAGCGGGGAGATTAGATAGACAGCAAGTCCGAAGGCTGTACCTTCGTAGAATAGGAGCGAAGAGTGAGTGTGAGCTGTGCAGGGTCAGGAGACTGTGTGTGAAGATAATAAACAGTGTGTGCCATAAAGAAGTTTAGAAGTCCGTCCTTTACAACACTACATCTGTACCAGATGGAAATTCCCCCGGTACAGACACTCACACACACAGACAGACACTCACTCACCTACACACACACACACACAGACAGACACTCACCTACACACACACACACACACAGACAGACACTCACTCACCTACACACACACACACAGACAGACACACTGACCTACACACACACACAGACACACACAGACAGACACTGGCCTACACACACACTCACCTACACACACACACACCTACAAAGATCCCCCGTATAGCCTTAACAGACTGTAGGGGCAAGTGCTGTTAGCGAGCACCTATGAAGGCCGGAACGGTACACGAGGGGGTGGGTGGCCAGCACCACGCCGGGCCGCCTTTGTCTCCCCAGTGGTGATGTTTACACACCGCACCAGGTACTCACTTAAGGCTGAGTCGACCTAGGGGAAGCCCAGGACCGGTTCAGATAATCGTCACGAGTTGGCGCAGCGCGCTAACCGCTGCACTACCGCTCCCCACGTCCATAAATAGCGTCACGCCAGGTGCGTGACGTCATTTATCGACGGCCTCTAATCAATGCACACAAACACATTCAGAATAATTGTTTCCTGATGGGCTTTTGTTGATGAAGCAAGCAGGTGTAATCAATTCCGTCGTGTGTTCTAATTGCCCAAATCGCGCTGTGAAACGCGCTCACTCACACGCCACGTGCACGTGTGTTGCTGGGACCTTGATAAAGTAATTGATGAAATGTGAGCGACTTCTCACGCCTCTCCCCCAGAGCCACTCCACGCCACTGCGTAGCTTCGCACACGACACCATTCACCCTCGCCGGTGGGATACATTTCACCTAGTCATGTTGTCAATGACATTCAGTTAACAAACATCGTCGTGAGGATCCACCTATTCACGACAGAGCCGAGACATACAAAATAAAAACAAGCAATTGGCAAGATTGTTACTGGTAGGAACCTCTGGTTACACCAGCCCACAGGGGATTATTGTGTCCGTCCGTCCGTCGTGCAGGGAGGGGCTGGGTGGGGAGGGTAGGGCTGGGAGGGGAGGGGCTGGGTGGGGGTGGGGCTGGGAGGGGCTGGGTGGGGAGGGTGGGGCTGGGTGGGGGGTGAGGCTGGGAGGGGAGGGGCTGGGTGGGGAGGGTGGGACTGGGTGGGGGGTGGGGCTGGGTGAGGAGGGGCTGGTCACCCCGTGGTGCCCTTATAAAACTCAACGTTTAACCAACTCACGCCGGCTTGTGCCCGCCCTCACAGTCGGGCATATTGGCGGAATACACCACGCCCTGGCCGTTGACCCTGCAGGCCATTGACTGAGCAACCCAACGTTCCTACCAGCTCCCTCCGCAGGAGGAGAAACGTGTTCAGTGTCAAGAGCGACACGTCAATGTACCCGTGATCTAGGGGTTCACATGTTCACGTGCTAATGCTTAAAACCACGAATGTTCCCAACTGTCTATAGAAATCATCCAACTTACATGCACAGCATTATTTCTTCATCTTGTTCGTTGGATTGTTATTTTTTAAAGAAGCTTAAGCAACAATAAGTTCAACATCTTATCAAACCTATTTCGTTCATCAAACAGATTTCTCAAAACTCCCCCCCCTCCCCCCCTTCAGCGTGTGTTGTTGTCTAGAATGAGTCCCCGGTGCAGCGGTGTGTAGCAGTAAACATCGCCGCTGGGGAGACAAAGGCGGCCGGGCGTGGTGCTGGCCACTCACCCCCTCGTGTGCCGTTCCGGCCTTCATAGGTGCTCGCTAACAGCACTTGCCCCTACAGTCCTGTTACATCCATACGGGGGGAGGAGGGGGGGTCATTGTTGTTGTTGTTGTGCCGCATCTCTTATGTGTTGTTGATGTTGTTGTTGTTGATGTTGTTGATGTTGTTGTTGTAATGCTGCGCGCACAAAAGATCCCCCGTGTAGCCTTAACAGACTGTAGGGGCAAGGCTGTTAGCGAGCACCTATGAAGGCCGGAACGGCACACGAGGGGGTGAGTGGCCAGCACCACACCCGACCGCCTTTGTCTCCAGTGGCGACGTTTACACACCGCACCAGGTACTCATTTGAGGCTGAGTCGACCTAGGGGAAGCCCGGGACCGGTTCAGATAATCGTCGTCACTGGTATTGGCCGTGAGCGGGAATCGAACCCGTGTCACCGGGTTCATAGCGCAGCGTAGCGCTAACCACTACACTGTCGCACGCACACTCACGCACGCACACTCACACACACACGCGCATACACACGCACACACACGCCCACTCACGCACACACACGCCCACTCACGCACACACGTACACACACGCACACTCACGCACACACACTCACACACGCCCACACACACACTCACGCACACGCACACACGTACACACACACGCACATACACGCACGCACGCACACTGACGCACACGCACACACATGCACACACATGCACACTCACGCACACTCACACACACGCACCCGCACACACGCACACACACGCACACTCACGCACCCGCACACACGCACACACATGCACACACAAGCCCACACACACACGCACACTCACACACACGCACCCGCACACACGCACCCGCACACACGCACACACATGCACACACGCACACGCACACACATGCACTCAGGTGTGAGCACACCTGTAGTGTCACGTGACCTGTAATGCCCGGTTGCTTGTCAAATTCCTTCTTGAGTACTTTTGCACGCGGAGAAAGCCAATGCGTTCAACTGGACACACGCGCGTGGAGATGGGTCACGTGTAGAAAGTGGTGAGTGAACCCTGTTGCTTGAGCCACTCGTAAAGCCGCCTCCGCAACTTCCCTAATTAAATTATTAAATCCACGAGGCGCTACTCACGGAGGGGGGAGGGGCGGTAATTCCACGAATACGATCTGACTTTTTAGTTGCTGCAGGAAATTAAATCGGCTATTTTACGCGTCCAAATGCAAAGACTCGTTTGAGGAAGAGAAACGTCCGAGTGCCAAGTGGCACGAGTCGGCGTTCTCCTCGCATGCGATGAAGCCTCTTGCATTCGTTATGGAAATGTCAGGAGTGACCTTTCGCCAGTGTGGCTAAGTAAACACACGACGGCAGGACTGGACTCGATTAACGATTGGTTTCAAGGGCAGATTGAAAGTGAGAGCACTTTTATAAAGCAAACGCATTCCCAGCCCCCTGAACAAAAGAAACTGGTACGATCCACTCTGCAATATAAACGTGTGCGTCTCTGACTGCTGCAATGTCTATAAACTCAAACATCTGTTTTAGTTCACAAAGCATGGCCCACTGAGCGACGTAGCGCTCTTGCAGAAGCGACCTGGCTTTCACAAATGATAGCCACATTGAAATGGCTGATGACGTGGACACTTAAAGCAGCCAAACACTCTGAACGCGTGATGTTGATTCTAAATGTGGAGGGGAAAACCGGAGGACCCGGAGAAAAATCCACGGGGAGAATATGCAGGAGATGGTGGGTGGTGAAGGGTGATGTTTGCCATGGGTATTGTGCACGATCCACCCTGGGTTTTAACCAGGCTGGATTGTGTGAGGAGCTCACAAATCCTTGAAAGATCTGGGCAAAGTCCCTTTGGTGAGCTCCTCCGGCAGGCAAGGCTGCGTTGGCTGGGTCATGTAGCCCGCATGCCCAGCCACCGCATGCCTAAACAGCTTTTGTTCGGCCGGATCGAAGGGGCTAAACGGGCGCGGCACGGGCTAGAGAAGAGATGGAGTGATGTGGTACAGGAGGACGTGGAGCTGAGTGGACTTGCCGATGACCGGTACCAGCGGTGTCAAAATCGGCCTCAGTGGAGGAGGCTCGTGAAGGACGCTACTGGGCAGTTGGAGGCAGTCGCCCTCCAACAACAACGGAGGGCGGAGGAGCGACGCTCACAACAACGAGCGGAGCGCCGGGTGGCTAAAGCACAGCAAATTGGCACAGTATGGGGCAACAGGTGGTGCATCAGCCGGTCATCTCAGTCAGTCGATCCGTGGCACCTGCTGGGTCTGCCCCGTGACCTCCTGCCAGCGGGCGTTCGACACTTCACGTGGCCTCAAGGTGCACATGGCCTGGCACAAGCGTCGTGGTGACGTCACCGCCACTTAGTGGCGAATGGCGGTTGTTGTTGTTGTTGTGTGCCTGTGTGTGTGTGTGCCCGTGTGTGCCCGTGTGTGCGTGCGGGCGCTCCGGGAATGAGGGATAACGGGCGCGGGCTACACTTCATCCCGCGTCCCCTCCGCCTCCCCCCACCCACCCATCCACCACCCCAGAATCCCACCAGCCACCTCGCTACATTCCACAGTTCCGAGTTGCACGTCACCCCACACACACTCACTCATAGGGACACAGAGGCAAAGTTCCCCCGTGTAGCCTTCGACAGGCTGTAGGGGCAAGTTGCTGTTAAGCCTGCAAGCTGCTGACCGATGTTGACACACCGCACCAGGTTCTCGTTTGAGGCTGGCTCGAAACGCGTGCGTCTCTATAAACTACACACAGAGGTAATACGCACGCAAACCTGCGTTCTGATATGCACATAAATGCGCGTACGTGTACGTATGCATATTTATAGACGTACACGTACGTGGCACATACACAAGTACATCCACGCATACATTTGTGTCCGCGCATACGTACACACGTACGTGCGAACGTACGAGCGCACATACGTAAACGCAGGTACACGGGCATACAAAGCGCCCCGTAAAGGCTTCACGGGCTGTAGGGGCAAGTGCTGTTAGCGAGTAGCACCTATGAAGGCCGGCACGGCACACGAGGGGGGCGAGTGGCCAACATCACGCCCAGCCACCTGTCTCCTCAGTGGCGATGTTTACACATCGCACCAAGTACTCATTTGAGTCTGAGTCGACCTAGGGGAGGCCCAGGACCGTTTCAGATAATCGTCACCGGTGTTTGTCCGTGAGAGGGAATCGAACCCGGGTCGCCGGGTTCGTAGCACAACGCGCTAACCGCTGCACCACCGCTCCCCGTCACGACACACAGACGGGTACACGAACAGCCTCGCACACGGCCGCACGTCGCGCTCCTGAGCGCCACCATCCCAGAGACGCGCACGCGTTCAACATTCCGGCCGCCCTGACGTGGGCGTCCCCTAGGTCCACTCGGCCTAAAATGATGACTCTAGAACGGTGAGTGCGTGCGTGCGTTACGCAATCGTGCGATTATACACGTGCCACGACACTGACTCGCATCCCTCCGTGGAGTGCGATGCTCCGGCCTTAATAGGAGCTCGCAGACACCCACTGCCCCCCCACCCTCCCCCCGCACCCTCCCCCCGTCACTGTCATCCTTGAAAATGATGACACCACCCCCTCCCCCTCCCTTCAAACGAAAAAAATCGACAACACTGCCATGAAGATGAAAACAATATACGAGACGACGACGTTTCATGCAATGACCCCTGTTAGTGATTCTGATTATCGATGAGAGTGTGTTTAAAAAATCACTCTTCGCCTGGATAACCAGGCAGGAGATATTTTCCGGAGCCCTGGCCCCCAAAACTACGGCTCGCAATTAAACTCGGGTTGAAATCCTTAATTGTACGAGACAACGCGTCGTCTCGTTTATTAAAAAAAAAGATACCTCCACATTCAGTAAACACGGCACAATTTCTTTAATTGCTTTAGGAATCAAAGCCTGCCGTTAACATAATCAACAGACAGCGTGTAGACGACACGGTCACGTAAATAGAGACAAAGATCCCCCGTGTAGCCTAACAGACTGTTGGGGCAAGTGCTGTTAGCGAGCACTATGAAGGGCGAAATGTTACACGAGGGGGTGGGTTGGCCAGCACCCCGCCCGACCGCCTTTGTCTCCCTAGTGACGATGTTTGCACATCGCACCAGGTACTAATTTGAGGTTGAGTCTACCTAGGGGATGCCCAGGACAGTTTCAGATATAGTCACTTGGTATTGGCCGTGAGCAGGAATCGAACTCTGGTCGCCGGGTTCGTAGCGCAGCGTAGCGCTAACAGCTACACTACTGCTCCCCATGAGGTACCACACACACACCGCACACACACACAGCACACACACACACAGCACACCACACACAGCACACAGCACACACAGCACACACACACAGCACACCCAGCACACACACACAGCAGTAGCACACACAGCAGTAGCACACACACACAGCACACACAGCACACACACACACAGCACACACCACAGCACACACACACACAGCACACAGCACAACAGCACACACACACAGCACACACAGCACACACACACACAGCACACACACAGCACACACACAGCACACAGCACACACAGCACACACAACAGCACACACACAGCACATACACAACACACACAGCACACACACACACACACAGCACACAGCACACACACAGCACATACACAACACACACAGCACACAGCACACAGCACACACAGCACATACACACACACACAGCACACACACACACAGCACACACACAGCACATACACAACACACACAGCAGCAACACACACACAGCACAGCACACAGCACACACACAGCACATACACACCACACACAGCACACACACACACAGCACACAGCACACACCACAGCACATACCACAACACACTACAGCACACACACACAGCACACACAACACACAAGCACACAGCACACACACAGCACACACAGGCACACAGCACACACACAGCCCACACAACACACACAGCACACACAGCACACACACCAGCACACACAGCACACACAGCACATACACACACAGCACACAGCACAGCACACACACAGCACACACACAGCACACACACACAGCACACACACACAGCACACACAGCACACACACAGCACCACAGCACACAGCACAACCACACAGCACACAGCACACACACACAGCACACACACAGCACATACACAACACACAGCACACCACAGCACACACAGCATACAACACACAGCACACAGCACACACACAGCACACACACAGCAGACACAGCACACAGCACACACACAACACACACACAGCACACACACAGCACACACAGCACCCACACACACAGCACACATACAGCACACACACAGCACATACACAACACACACACACAGCACACACAAGTCGATATATCTATTCTGTTCACGTTTACAGCAATTTCGAGCACTCTGCTTATTTTCAAATCGCAAGTGCTTGATTTGTTGTGAACGAGAGTCAGACTCATCTACTCGTTCTTCTGAAGTCCAGTGTAGCAGGCCGCAAACACAGCGTATTGATGAAGTAGCCTCGAGTTCTAGATTTGAAGCTTTCGTGACTGCAAGTATTCATATTCTTAGGTTTTTTCCAGTAAAGTCACGTAGGTAAAAAATTAATAAAAGTAAAAATAAAATAAAAAAATAAAAATCTCGACGTTTCGGAGGCAACACAAGCTTCCGTCTTCAGGTGGAACCGTCACAGCCTGACTGCTGCATCAAGTGAGAGGTGTGACGGTTCCACCTGAAGACGGAAGCTTGTGTTGCCTCCGAAACGTGATTTTATTACATTTTATTTTACTTTTATTAATTTTAATTTTTCACCTACGTGACTTTACCGAAAAAACCTAAGAATATGAATCCTTGCAGTCACGAAAGCTTCAAATCTAGAACTAGTTGTCATTTGTTCCAAAGTACGTGCACGTACAGAGCACGCTACGTGTGGCGGATTTCCATCGCGGAAATTGTCGTCCATAGCAGCCTCGTTAGTGCTCATTTGTGCGGCGTCTGGACGTGACCTCGAGGCCTGCCTCGAGGTCACGCGTCTTGGAGCGCCGCCTGGCGGCATCGTGACGACTTCCCGGCCCACGAGGGGAACGTTGGAAGTCTTGGAGCGACCGACTCCGATATCGCGTCACTCAGGGGTGTCCAAACTTTTTTGCAAAGAGGGCCAAGTTTGATCAAATGAAGATGCCCGGGGGCCAATAGTCCCTTCCGACATTATTTTTTTCACCACAAAAGTTACGTGAAAACACACACACTGTTATAAAAAAATGTCATTGCCACAATTAACTTTATTTTTCAAATGACAATGTAACCAAATATAAGCCACTCAGGCAGACGTGAACAACTCTAAAACGCAATTCTGCCTTTCATTCAGTCAGATAACATTGAACAAACTGTATAGAATACCTTACATTTCCATGAGTTAAATATCTTTACCTCATGAACATTTTTAACAGGAGTTATAAGTAATGCAAAGTGGTCTGTTATCATTAAACTTTAAAACAAGTGAATTTTGCCCTTGTTTTTTACAAGATCTTTCAGAAAGCAATAGTTTGTGTCACATCTACAGCTACATAACATCAACAGTTATAACCAAATCTTATTCAAGAGTTTAATAAAAACAAGTGCCATAAGTCCATCATGTTTGCAATAACCACAATACAAGCAGTCAAAATGCGAACAAAAAGAAACAACTCTGATGATGATAATGATATGCACTGTCCTTGAAGTTGATTGGTCCACATCCGAGACAGTACCAGTTGAAAGGGTAAAAACCTAGCACTATATTTTGCCACTGGTAAAGGAGATGTCTCATAGTGTAAATGCTTACCCCGAGCTCTCAATACTCTGATAGTGCGCTGTCTTTGAGTTGTACGCCTTTTGGTGTCATCTGGTCCAACACCAATGGTGACCGGGCTCTAAGGAAAGCTGTCTCGGGTGTGGACCAATCAACTTCAAGGACAGTGCATATCATTATCATCATCAGAGTTGTTTCTTGTTTGCATTTTGACTGCTTGTGTTGTGGTTATTGCAAACATGATGCCTTGTATAAAGGTGTCAGTTGTTGTACCAGTTGAAAAGGGTAAAAACCTATCACTATTTTGCCACCGGTAAAGGAGATGTCTCGTAGTGTAAACGTCAAACCACATTTGGTGAACGAGGCGTGTAACGATGGAACTTCTCCAAAGAGACACGCGACCGAGCCAAGTGTGATTGGGCAACTGCGCCGTGCGGCGCCTTGCGCACGAGCGCGTGAGGTGCACTGCCCCAGCAACGTAGCGGCGCAGAACCCGCCGCCGCTCACCGTCCGTCAGCGTCGTACCATTGCCGGCACGGGGCTTGCAACTACCCGCCCCCCTCTGTTCGCACCCGGGTGCTTCGACCCCTCCGGCGCACCGGCGCAGTTGCACCGCCTGTGCACTCGACGGTAGCTGCGCTGCCGCGAGCGGTGAGCGGTAGACCAGGCAGTGCCGTTCGAGTTCACCCTTCACTTCGCTGCCGGCCGCTGGCGGCACGAACCTCGTGGCCTACGCAGAGATGATTGCACGAGTTGGGCAACTTGCGTGAAGGGTAACTGCGTTGCAGGGCAGCAAGTAGGTGGCCGAGCTAGCGCGTGCTCAACGGGCGTGTTGTCTCCTGCTGAACGTGTTTGTCGTATTGAAACGGCTGCACGCCGTATGGAGCTGGAAATCAAAATTTCCCTGTACAAGAATAGGGGTAAGCCGAATGGGTTGACATGTATGAATGTGTGGCATTTAAATACAATACTCGTTTTTATTAAAGCTGTGTCTGTGTTTGTTCAGGGTGTGCCAGGGTCTCAGGGTCCTATGGGACCTCCTGGTGTGCCTGGACCTCACGTGAAAAGTTAAAGAAAGTGTGCGGTAAATAGTTGATGTCAAAGGTTTCTGGAAATTGTTGACTCCCCCCTCAAAACATATCTTTACCCCCACGTAGTTATATATAGCTACACGCCCTACATACAACAGAGGAAGTAGTATCTATTGATTCTGTAGTTGTCTCGACGGACTGTACAGTAGTATCTACTGAGCCAGTAGTAGCTACTGACTGTGTAGTAGGATTTACTGCATTTCGTATTTTCATTAGAGAATGCACTGAATGTGTAAGTTGTGAATAAATGACGCTGCAGCGACGACAGCCTGACTCGTTCTTAGTTTAATGTCGCATTTAGTCGTCTAGACAAAAGTATCAGCTTAGATGCAATATCACCCTAAGAAAGTTACGTACCCGTTATTTTGGTATGATTTATCCAAGAGATAAACTGCCTCATGTGGCACTCCGCTTGTTTCTACTTTATATATACTGTATTAATGTATACTTACATACATTTAATCACGATTATTTCCTGTTCCATCAGCTAAAATTACCATCATATATACAGTGAGGGAAAAAAGTATTTATCCCCTGCTGATTTTGTACGTTTGCCCACTGACAAAGAAATGATCAGTCTATAATTTTAATGGTAGGTTTATTTGAACAGTGAGAGACAGAAAAACAACAACAAAATCCAGAAAAACGCGTCAAAAATGTTATAAATTGATTTGCATTTTAATGAGGGAAATAAGTATTTGACCCCCTCTGCAAAACATGACTTAGTACTTGGTGGCAAAACCCTTGTTGGCAATCACAGAGGTCAGACGTTTCTTGTAGTTGCCCACCAGGTTTGCACATATCTCAGGAGGGATTTTGTCCCACTCCTCTTTGGAGATCTTCTCCAAGTCATTAAGGTTTCGAGGCTGACGTTTGGCAACTCGAACCTTCAGCTCCCTCCACATATTTTCTATGGGATTAAGGTCTGGAGACTGGCTAGGCCACTCCAGGACCTTAATGTGCTTCTTCTTGAGCCACTCCTTTGTTGCATTGGCCGTGTGTTTTGGGTCATTGTCATGCTGGAATACCCATCCACGACCCATTTTCAATGCCCTGGCTGAGGGAAGGAGGTTCTCACCCAAGATTTGACGGTACATGGCCCCGTCCATCGTCCCTTTGATGCGGTGAAGTTGTCCTGTCCCCTTAGCAGATAAACACCCCCAAAGCATAATGTTTCCACCTCCATGTATGACGGTGGGGATGGTGTTCTTGGGGTCATACAAGTTAAGGGGGAGGAGGGGGGGAGCTTATCAGAATGTGGTAGCCAATGAATGGAACGTATTGGAGGGGGGGGGGGGTGCTAAAAGAGGTGTACGTAGACGTCGACGTGGACGTGTTTGTGCGCAAGCCCCTGTTGGTGCACATGACAGAAGAGAACGAAATGCCCATGTTGTTTTCACCAGTGTTGGCTGACAATCAAATACGAAAAAGGAGAGTACTGTTAAACGCTGGGGATGTCAACACTCGGTAAAGTAAAATAGTGCCTGTCAGATAAAATGGTCCAAAAATGTGTAGTTAAATCTTTTTTTGCATGGTTAATAACATCTTTCCAATGATTACTAAGTTTGTACCCATCATCACGGTTGAAATTATGTCTGTGTTTGTATATCTGAATGGCTTCGTGTACAAACCTTTGATGGTATCCAGAGGGTTTGCAGAGCACCTTAGTCTCGGAAAAAACAATATTATGAGAGCCCATCTGTGAAGGATGTCATCCCTGACTTGCAATACCCTGGAGTCTATAAACTGAGTTGCAGCTGTGGTGATTGTTACATTGGGGAAACGAAACGTCATGTCTCTGATCGTGTCCGCGAGCACAAGCAAGATTTGAAACACGGCAAAATTGAGTCTTCCGCCTTTGCCGATCATTGCTACAACGCGGTGGGCTCTCATGATATTGTTTTTTCCGAGACTAAGGTGCTCTGCAAACCCTCTGGCTACCATCAAAGGTTTGTATACGAGGCCATCCAAATTTACAAACACAGACATAATTTCAACCGTGATGAGGGGTACACACTTAGTAATCATTGGAAATATGTTATTAATCATGCAAAAAATATTTAACCACACATTTTTGGACCATCTGCCGCCCTTCCATGCGCACCTTTCCCTGTAAAACACGAGATCATCGAGTCCACGCATTTCCCCCGTGTTCGACGAGGGAAATGCTCGCCGGGGGGGGGGGGGGGGGACGCTGGGATTCACTGGGAGATGCTGCACTCGGTGCCGGCGACATACAGAACTTGTGGGTCCTCGTGGTCAGCAAATCTGAGTGGGAGAAGCGGCATGTGGTTGGAGGGGCAGAGGTGGTGGTGGGGGGGAGGGGCAGGGCAGGGTGAGCGATGTGGACGAGTCACCGACTCCTCCTCTCTCTCCCATCATGCTGAGATCTCGGTGGCTACTTTGTCCCAGGCTCGGGAGCCGATTGCAGATCTCACTCTTGCAGGGATCCGCCTGGCGCCCCCCCCCACCCCGTCGGCAATCACGCAGGGTGGCGGTGGGTGGGGTGGAGTGAGGGAGGGGAGTTGAGGGCAACTGCGAGGTGCGGAACGACAGCCGCGCCATCATGCAGCGACATCCGCTGACAATTTTGTCCGGCCATGATTGTTGTTGCCAGGGGCGAGGCCCGTGGGGGCCACGGCCGACAGTCGACGGGGCGAGCGATCGAGCCGGCGGATTAGTCGGGGCCCCAGCTTCCCAGCAAGCCGCCGCCGCCGTCACTTGCACGTGTACTCCTCCGCCCCCTCGCTGCTACGTGCTGCAGCGCACGTAGCAGCACCAGCGGAACTCGCACTTGCAATGCCACGAGCGCGTGTACCGGCGCGTGTCGTAGCCGCGGCCGCAGCACAGCAGCTCGCAGCCGTCGGCGCGCGGCGACGTGCGGTCGCACGGGCGGCCGCGCGTGCCCACGCTGCCCGTCAGCCGGTCCTCCTCGCAGTAGCTAGGCGAGCTCTCGGTGAACACGAGCTCCGTGTGGAGCGGCTTGCGGTGGCCGCGCGAGCGCCTTGCCTGGAGGAAGGCGGGGTAGCGGTGGCGGTAGCGGCCGGCGTGCACCGGCTCCACGTGGACCGCCTCGTCGTACTTGCGCTTGAGCGCGGAGCCCACCTCGCGGAACTGGGGCAGCGTGGCCCAGCACGTCCTGGTGGTGCACGAGCCCAACACTCCGTGGCACTTGCACACCGGCTTCATCTTCTCCTCCAGCACCTGGCGGCACGTGGGGGGGGAGAGAGAGACGAGAGGGCAGGAGAGCATCGGGGAGGTAGGTGGGGACAAGTGGGGGGGGGGGGGGGGAGACAGAAAGACAGAGAGAGACAGAGAGAGACAGAGAGAGACACAGAGAGACAGAGACAGACTTTGACTTTAATAATTTTATTACACCAGCGGCAATTGTGCTGGAGTTTTCCAATATATGAGCCTTTATGGCAACACACAAACATGTAATAAAAGACTCCTGTCAGCCACTGCTGGTCTCCGCTTGTCTTCTATTTAGGTTCTTCTCCGCACCCCGCTGGTCTCCTCCACGGACCAGCGTCGTCTCCTCTCGCGTGCCACGCACGCTCCTCCGTTAGCTCCTCTACTCCCGCACTCCGCACCCCGCTGGCCGACGGCGTGCTGAGGACCTTCGGCCACGTGGCCGATGGCGCGGATCTCTCTCTCACCACCCAGCGTGGCTCAGCCTCTCAACTTCCACGACTGCCCCGATCTCTTCCGGGCTCCCACTAATATACATTCCCCCCACGTGATCCTGACTCCTCCCCTTCCGGATCGTCAGATCCGGCCTTCCCATAATGCCCCGCTGGCTCCGCCCCCATTCACCTCGCCTCCCATTGGAGCCGAGGTGAACGGTGGCCCCTCCCACACGCCCCGCAGACCAGGCTCCGCCCCCCAATACCCCGGGCCGCGTGATTGGACCAGAGCCCAGCAACAACCCCATTTACACTATGAGACACCTCCTTTACCAGTGGCAAAATATAGTGATAGGTTTTTACCCTTTCAACTGGTACAAAAACTGACATCATGTTTGCAAGAACCACAAGAACCACAACACAAGCAGTCAAAATGCAAACAAAAAGAAACAACTCTGATGATGATAATGATATGCACTGTCCTTGAAGTTAATTGGTCCGCACTCGAGACAGCTTTCCTTAGCTAAAAATAAGCATTGTGCCGGAAAAATGACGAGGAGAAGAGGTAGGATAATGGGGGGTGGGAAGGGGGGGGGGGAGAGAGTGGGGAGGGGTGGGGTGATTTTGTTTTCAGCGCCTGCGTTGGATTGGATCTGGAGGAGTGCTTGGTGTGGGGAAATCGCTGGCACCTTGCGCCCGGCGGCGTTGTTGTGCAGGTTCATGAGCGTGCGCGCGCTCCGCTGGACCTCGCGCGCGTCCACGAAGAGGCGCGAGAACTCGAGGCTGTGGCTGAGGTCGGCCGAGCAGCCGCCCTGTGCATCGTAGAAGCCGCCCTGCTTGGCGCCGTCGCAGCCACACCAGCTCCGGTCGCCCCGGCCGCACGCCGCCGTGATGGCGTACGCCACGGCCGCCGCCATCACGGCGTGCGCGAAGGCCGCTTCTCGGCTACCTGCTCGTGTCGGGGAGCCCACGCACGGGGGGGGGGGGGGGGCGGTGTGAGCAGCAGGGTGGTGGAGCAGGGACGCGTGGGAGGTGGGGGGGGGAGACGCGGGGTCGCGGTGATGGGGGTGGGGAAACAATTGATCGGCTGGATAAGGCAACTGCTGCATCATAAGCTCACGGGCAGCCTGCTGATAAATGGAGTCCTCTCTGAGGAGATACCAACTGGGTCAGGTGTGCGACAGGGGTGTCTCCCTATGTCACCGGTGTTATTCATATTGTGAATGGAGCCCTTTGCCCAGGCGGTCAGGGGAAATCAGCGGATTAAAGGGGTGTAGGGAGCCAGCAAAAATAGCCATGTATATGGACGATGTCGTCATTTCCTGTGGGGATGTCTCCTCGGTATGGGAGGCCCTAGGACTCGCGGATAGATTATTTTTGGCCTCGGGATCTAACGTAAATGTGAGGAAGAGTGAGATGCTGATCTTCAGTGACCCCAGGCTATTCGAGGGCCGTCCGACCGGTATAACGGTGCTGGGAGAGGCGATCAAGATCCTAGGGGTCAGCTTCTGTTGGCAGGACTCGGCGACGAAGCATTGGATGGGAAGGGAGAGGGCGGTGAGGGGCAGGGCCGGCCGGCCGGGCGACAGGCGCCTTCCAATGGATGGTAGAATGTTGGTCCCGAGGGTGGAAATCCTCCCGGCACTTATCTACCGGGCCTACGTGATCTCGCCGGGCGCGCAAATGGGCGAAAAGACTGCAGCGAATGTTCTTCAGGTTCATCTGGGAGGGGGGGGGGGGGCGCGATGGGCCGAGTGAACGGGAAACGATGTGTAATAATAAAAGCGTCGAGAACGGTGGGAGGGGCGCCCCGAATATCACGTGCACCCTCGCCACGATCCTGGTCTGCGACACGCTGCACCTGTATTTCTCCAATGGACTCCAGGTGGAAGCCTCGTTACGCACGGCACAGGCAGGCGTGGCTCCTGCGGTGGCCAGGGACGGCTTCGTTGCCGCGCGGCACCCCCGCGGCTTGGCCTCAGGGGTGGTCGTGCACCGCGGCAAGCGAATACGTCGTGAGGCGTGAGCCGGCCCAGACACGCGCGTCGTGGATTCCCAGGGACGTCCTGGCGGAGACGTCTAAGCAGCAGGCTGGTACAGAGGTGCCAGGTGCACGGGGTGCCGTGCACCGACTACTTTAGAAAAACGTAACATCGCCAGCCCTGACGAAAAGGCAACGGGATTTATCCTGGCTGGCGGCCTGGGACAGGCCGGAATGAAGACGGTTCATGTGTTCCCGAAGATTGGCCCGCACCCTCAGTGCCCATTTGCTCGGGAGGTGTGGGAGTTATGTCGGCCTCTGCTGCCTCATTTTTGTCCAGTAAAGGCCACATTGCCTAATATAATTGGGGGATGTTCAGACAGAGGGCGGGGGAGGTCTGGGCTCAGGCGTGGGCCGTCGTAAGCGCCGTGAAGGAGGCGGCCCTGTGGGCGGCGCGCGGGAGAGTGATTAAGGGCACCTGCATGTCGGCCGTTGGAAAGGGTGGTGTAGGTGGAGACAGAGATGGTGGGCAGTGACGCTGCAAATGAGAAATGGCGGTGGCCTCCACCCCCGTGTGGCACAGAGTTTGAGGACGGCCTCCGCTGCGAGGGTAGGCGGATTCATGTTTCTTCCCTGGCGACGGTAAACTTGTTCGCTCAAAGGTTGTGTGCAGGATGTGTCTCTCGTGTTTCATACTCGGTGCACCTGCTGTCAGGGAGAGTGGTGCAGGCACTGGTTGTTACAAACAGGATCACCGGCTCGGGTTGTGGTCATGATTTTCTCCTGTTCTTTTTCCTGTTCTAGGCAGAGGACTGCCCATGATTGAGAAATGAAAAAACTTTTAAATAAATAAGAAACGTGGCGCGTTGCGAGTTCTAGAATTCAGAGAGAGACGCACAGGGTGACCGCACACCGCGGGTCCGCCCCTCTGCCGAACTGACGCCGAGTCGGGGCGCTCACCGCCTGGGAGCTCCTGGCCGAAACACCGTCTCCTCCCCCAGCGCCGAGCAATTCCAGCGGCTGAATCGGAACTGGTGCCGGCACTCGCCGATTCCCAGGCGGCGCCCCCTCGCCGACCGCGACCATCGCGTCCGGGTGGCTCCGGCACAGCGCCCGCTGCTGTGGCGGTCAGTCCCGGAATCTTGCCGCAGATCGTGTCCGCGGACAGCGCCCTGCAGCCATCGGGCAGGCAGACGGACGCACGGACGGGCGCGTGGACGGAGAGCCGCCCGGCGGCACCGTGACCAGCGCGAGCGAACGCAGCAGCAGCAGCAGCGTGCAGACTTCTCCCTCGACGATCTTCACAGCGACCCCGACATCGCCATCGCAGCCCCCCCCCCCCGTCACAACGCCGCGCGACGAGCCCGGCTTCTCGACGAGCCGGCTTCTCTCTCTTACCCCACTCGCGAGTAGAAGAAGGCCGCCGTGAGAGCAGCAGCAATGCGCAGGAGGAGAGGGGGCGGTGCGGCGGTGCCAGCGGTGACGCGCGCGCCGCATGGCGCCGTCTGCCGCGTGGCCGAGGCGCTGGCGCGCGCCATCTCGCGGAGTGTCACAGTGCCGCTGTGACGAGTCGAGCCAGACCACCTCGTCACACACGTCAGCAGCAGCTACACACACAGTGACACTCAGCTACACACAGTGACTACTCAGCTACACACACACACCTACACACAGTGACACTCAGCTACACACACACACCTACACACAGTGACACTCGGCTACACACAGTGACACTCAGCTCTACACAGTGACACTCAGCTACACAGTGACACACGCTACACACAGGGACACTCAGCTACACACAGTGACACTCAGCTACACACAGTGACACTCAGCTACAACAGGACACTCAGCTACAACACAGTGCCACTCGGCTACACACAGTGACACTCAGCTATACACAGTGACACTCAGCTATACACAGTGACACTCAGCTACACACACACAGCTACACACAGTGACACTCAGCTACACACACACAGCTACACACAGTGGCACTCGGCTACACACAGTGACACTCAGCTACACACACACAGCTACACACAGTGACACATCAGCTACACACAGTGACACTCAGCTACACACACACAGCTACACACAGTGGACACTCAGCTACACACACAGTGACACTCAGCTACACCCACAGTGACATCACCTACACACATAGCTACACACAGTGACACTCAGCTACACACACAGTGACACTCAGCTACACACACACAGTGACCACTCAGCTACACACAGTGACACTCAGCTACACACAGTGACACTCAGCTACACACAGTGACACTCAGCTACACACAGTGACACTCAGCTACACACACACAGTGATATTCAGCTACACACACACAGCTACAACACACAGTGACACTCAGCTACACCACAGTGACACTCAGCTACACACAGTGACACTCAGCTACACACACGTGACACTCAGCTACACACAAGCCACTCACCACACAGTGACACACACCTACACACACAGACACTCACCACACACACAGTGACACACACCTACACACACACACTCACCACACAACAGTGACACACACCTACACACACACAGACACTCACCACACACACAGTGACACACACCTACACACAGACACTCACCACACACACAGTGACACACACCTACACACACAGAGACACTCACCACATACACAGTGACACACACCTACACACACACAGACACTCACCTACACACACAGTGACACACACCTACACACACACCAGACACTACCACACACACAGTGTCACACACCTACACACACACAGACACTCACCTACACACACAGTGACACACACCTACACACACACAGACACGGACCTACACACACAGTGACACACCCTACACAACACAAGACACTCACCACACACACAGTGGCACACACCTACACACACACAGACACCCTACACCTACACACACAGTGACACACACAGACACTGACCTACACACACAGTGACACACACCTACACACACAGACACTCACCACACACAGTGACACACACCTACACACAGACACTCACCTACACACACAGACACTCACACACACAGTGACACACACCTACACACACACAGACACTCACCACACACACAGTGACACACACCTACACACACAGACACTCACCACACACACAGTGACACACCTACACACAGACACACCTACACACACAGACACTCACCTACACACACACAGACACTCACCTACACACACAGTGACACACACCTACACACAGACACTCACCTACACACACACAGACACTCACCTACACACACAGACACTCACCTACACACACAGACACTCACCTACACACACACAGACACTCACCTACACACACACAGACACTCACCTACACACACAGACACTCACCTACACACACACGGCTGCAGCAGTTGTGTGAACACCGCGTGGTTGGGAGGCAACCAATGATGACCACGCGCGACTTGGCCGTGGTGAAATCCTCTATGAAAAGTAGTTAAGGGGCCGTCCATAAATGACGTCACGCCAGGTGCGTGACGTCATTTTAATGACGGCCCCTAATCGATGCACACAAACACATTCAGAATAATTGATTCTCGATGGGCTTTAATTGATGAAGCAAGCAGGTGTAATCAATTCCGTCGTGTGTTCTAATTGCCCAATCGCGCTGTGAGATGCACGTGCACGTGGCACCTTGACCAAGTCATTAAGGAAATGTGAGCCACATCTCACCGCCCCTCCGCCCCCAGAGCCACGACACCATTCACCACCCTCGCCGGTGGGATTACACGTCGTCACCTACATCGTCGTGTGTCGATGACAGTCACTTCACACACATCGTCGTGCGGATCCACCTCGTCACGGGAGAGCCGGGACTTTCCAAATAAAAACGAAGCAATTGGCAACATTGTTACTGGTAGGAACCTCCTGGTTACACCAGCCCACAGGGGATTATTGTGTCCGTCCGTCCGTCCGTCGTGCAGGGAGGGGCTGGGTGGGGAGGGGTGGGGCTGGGTGGAGAGGGGAGGGTGGGGAGGGGCTGGGTGGGGAGGGTGGGGCTGGGTGGGGGGTGAGAGGGGTGGGGCTGGGTGGGGGGTGGGAGGGGTGGGGCTGGGTGGGGAGGGAGGGGCTGGGTGGGGAGGGTGGGGCTGGGTGGGGAGAGGCTGGGTGGGGAGGGGCTGGTCACCCCGTGGTGCCCTTATAAAACTCAACGTTTCACCTACTCACGCCGGCTTGTGCCCGCCCTCACAGTCGGGCATATTTGCGGAATACACCACGCCGCCGTTGACCCTGCAGGCCATTGACCGAGCAACCCAACGTTCCTGCCAGCTCCCTCCGCAGGAATGTGTTTCTGTTCATTTCCCATCACAACAACGGCAACAAGGAAATAACCTAAGAGTTAAATATTACCGCGTGATGGAATAAATTATCCTTCACTTGTTGCACTAAGTGGAGAGGAATTTACTGTTGCGTTGCACAATTCGTTGAACAAATTGTGATAGCCTTGTGACCTTTACCACTGACACAGCCCCAAACAAGACGTACATTTTTATCTTGATCAAGGGTTATTAAAGGCCCGAACATTACAACTCTGTGTGCGTTTTTTTTGTTAGATTCATTTGGCAAGGGAAACTAGTTGGCTTTCCCTCTGCTCCACTCGCTTGCCACTTTGTCCTGCCACACCCACCCAGTGTGTCACCGCGCTAGTCTGCCATCACGAACCAGAGGAGATGAATGGTGAACATTTAACAGAGAAATGGAACATTTATGCTGGTCTTTGGAAACAGTTTTAAACAATCCAGGACGGTTTGCTTTCGTGGAAACATTCCAACCGAGATTGTATTTGTTTGGGATGTCCCAGCGGCAGTCGAGGTTTTTGGCAATGATCTGCAGGGATGGTGCGTTTCCGTTCCTAGCCGCGAGGTCATATCCTCGTTACTGCGCCGTCCGTGAGCGTTGGTTCACGTTCCGAGCAGTGAGGAAGTCCGCTTATCTTGCTTAAGTTGTTGAGTTGCGTCGGCAATAAACCCAAAGGGCAACCTTACCTGGTAAATACAGTAAACCATCTAGTCAACCACTGTAGTCTTCGTTCCTGCAATGAAGGAATAACAAAGCTACACCAACTCTCTCCCGGAGCCCTCTTCTGGCGAGCCGACCTCGACGTTTTCATGCATCTCGTGAACATATTGCCAGAATTGGAGTAAATTGTGATATGGTGCCACCTAGTGGCGATACAGCTCAGGGGAGTCTTTTATGTAAACAGGCGGCAAAGCCGAGTGAGAGATTCATGTTCATCATTATCAACCAAAATTAAATCCTATGCTGGATGGAGGCCTCTCCAAGCTGTCATCATCACATTTTCTTGCAATGCAACAATCCACGGAGCACCTGCATACGAGCTGATTTCAGAGCTCTCCACCTTAGATCTTTAAAGGTGCATTTGAAATAGTTTTTATACTCCTACTGATGCTCCTGCTGTTGTGGAGCGACTCATGCAGCCAGCTTTGGCTACAGGGTTTGGTGGAACGTGCTTTGTGTCGTTTATTGTGACATTTCGGTCACAGTTCCTATGATCACTGTTACATTGCTTATGGCTTCATTTTGGTGATTTCAAAAGTTTTTTGGTTTGGCCATGTTTGTTTGTTGTAGTACAGTTAGAATGATGGCTTTAATCTAAGTTGTCTTGTGGTTGTTGTTGTTTGACTGGCATCCCACTGGGATTTTTGCACAGCGTTGGTGTACAGTGCTTTTTTCTGGAAGACTTTGCAGTTTTTCCCTGGATTTTTTAATCCTTTATAATAAGTTCACTTGCTTGCGTGCTTGCTTGCTTATGACCGTGCAAATCTTTCGGTCGTTTTTTAACCCACTTCCCGTGATCCAATCGAGCTGACATTTTGCACACAGACTCGTTGTGCGTGACAATTAATTTGTAAAAATTTTTCAAAATTTTACACTGTTTAGGGGAAAAAAATTCAATATTTAATACCAATTGCTTAATGGTGGCAATCATCTGACCCATAGGTGGCAGCCATCTCAAGCCAGAGGAAGAGAGGACTCTAGCCGCCCGTTTCATGATGACGCAAATGTTGACTAACCACATGGCATGAAATCCCTGCCCCCACGCTGTACACTGGAGACTATTTATAGAGCAGTTAAATTGAAGCCGCCAGGTTCTTGAAAGTGGTAAAACGGGTCAACGCTAGTGCCCTCGGGAATATACGGGGCATGTCAAGAGGGGATCTTTCATTTTTAAATCCTTTATATTAACTTCACTTGCTTGCTTACTCAAGAAAAACAGAATTGAATAATAAAATGAAACCGATGTGTGTGGTGTGTAGTGTAAGCAATGTGGGATATCGATATACACTGACATGAACAAGATCAGCAGACAAGACGTCTTTCATACTCTTTGGTTCTTTCAGTAAAGTCACGTAGGTAGAAAAAAAATAATAAATCAAGACGTTTCGATCGCAACACGAGCAGTCGTCCTCAGGCGAAAACATCCAGACATTGTCGCGGCAGAAGTCACGTGAGCTACAGCTGAGCATTGTTGTAATGCGGTGGGCTCACGCGAAATTGATTTCTGTAAGACGAAGGTGCTTTGAAAACCCACTGGCGACGCTCTTTAGTGTCAGTCTCGTGTCCTTGACTCACCACACGGGGACGTCTGGTTGAGGCAACGCGTTTATTGTAACAACTCTGTCGAACTCGGCTCCTCTAGCCACGACTCTAACACGCAGGAGTACGGCCCCTTCCACCCGACAGCCCACGGGAGTGACAGCCCCTTCTACCGCAGCAGCAGCAGCAGCCTGCACACTCCGGGCTCTGCTACCCACGGGTCCCTGAGCCCGGCGGCGTTCAGGGAAGACTGGACGAGCCGTCCCAGCCAGGGTACAGGAGCTCACCTCGGGTCCGCTACAACGCGGCTCTGGCTAGAGCCTCGTTGAGGGTCCCCGGGTGCCGCTCCAGTCTTCACGTCTTGGGATGTCCTCAGGCTTGAGCTGGTGAACACCGCCTGGCCCGTCCAGAGGGCCGGACTTTTATCCCCACGTCGGGGTCGCCCCTCCCCTCCTGACCCCCCCCCCTCCCAGAACCTTCTGGAAGGTCTTATCTTAAGGGGCCTTAGGGAGGGTGGGGGGCCGGGGGTTTAACCTTTGGTCGACCCCTAGGCACCTCGCTCTCTCTCTCGGCTGCCCCCTGTTGAACCGTGCACGTGGTGGCAGGTCAGCTGACAGCGCCTTGTTATGGCGCTTACGCACAACTTCGTGACGAACGCTGCACGTTCGGTTTTCATGCAGGGGGCGCTGCAAACCTACGCGTCCCCTGCATGAACGACAGAGGCACAGGGACAGACGTTCGATCGCGTTGGAATTGATCTGCAGACGGCGGTCTTCTGGCACGGCCAGCAGCTCTGTGTCGCCTCATCTCAACCCCACGATCCCAACCAGGTGAAAGTCCGCATCGAACAGAACCCCGGCAAGGCCATCTACTTCACGACGAGAGAAAATTCACACGAAATGTCGTTTTCAATGAAGTCTTCCAGATGTAAAATAACAAGCTTTTAATGAAGAAATAGAATTATCAAATTCAAAACATAACACAATTCAAAGTTGTTTCATTTTAAAACTTCAAAACGGAGCATCGGGAGCTTGCGTGGATGTGTGGGGGCCGTTGGCCCCCGGGGTCCCTCCCGCCTGCATCCCCTATTCCGTTTACGTTACCCCACCTCCCTATTACCCGCTACGGTTTCGCCGGCATTCGAACGCGCCCCTACTATTACAGCCTCGCGCCGCGCTCCCACGCTGCGAGCATACGTGCGCACATCATCATCAATCAAACGCCGTGCTCGCAGTATAGCCCTGTGCGGCACGTTACCAATGCGCATCCGTATCCGACACGTAACGAACGTATGCGCACTCCCACACACAGCTCTGCGCGGCACTCACTCAACACTGACCGCTCGCGTTAGGATCGCGCACCTGTATTATACACGTCGTGAACGTGCGCGCACACACATACAGCTCCACACGCGATACCCACTCTTGCGCCGCTCTGCGCAGCGCTCGCCGCCTGCTGGCCGCTTACGTTATGATCGCGCACCTGGGGTACGCCGATTACGCACGCCGAGAGCTTACGCATACACCGTACCACACGCGTTCACACTTATAACACGAGATCACACGAGGCCACGATCAGCTATTAATGATTTATTATCCGCTACCTGGAACTAAATCAGTGAGTCGACGAGGCTGGCCTACGCTGATACCTCTATACCTATTCCCGATTTATCTGCTATGATTCTAATTCACCTTCTTACTCACTGTTAAGTGTCCACGGCGGTCCGCTGATCCTTGTGCTAACCGCGTGCCTCGGTGCGTCACACGGACGTCCGGGTCGCTGGCTGGAGCTGCGTCTGGTCGCCTGGCGCTGGAGTAAGAGAGCGATTTCCCCTCTGCGCCCCTCTATTTATCCTCCCTACCTCAAAGGGGATGCTGCGCTGAACAATGGGCTCGTGCACCTCGAGCCCGCGCACGGCGGTTCCGGGCGCTTTTGATCTGCTAATCAGTGAGCTGCGTTGGCGGCGTACATCCTAATTACTCCCTTACCCTTCCTAACAATGGGGCCTGCGCGCTCAAGCGTAATTATCCCAACCCTCCATGACTATGCGCAACAGCTCCTGCGGTCCCGCTATTCATGCTGTCCCGTCCCTCCCCTGCTTGCCCCGTCGACCCGTGGGGGTGTGTGTGGGGGGAAATGCGCCTCAACCGCGGTGGCCAAATGCCCCATGCCGCGACCACACCATATTAAGGCTGGTCGCAGCGCCGCGGTGCCACGTAGCACGGGGGAGGTCA
>NW_026892140.1:290581-307796 GCF_015708825.2 Lethenteron reissneri
AGCTATGAGAGTGAACGAGCCCTCTGTGTGAAGAAAGCTGACTCAGCTGTGAGTGTGAACGAGCCCTGTGTGTGAAGAAAGCTGACTCAGCTCCTGTGAGCGTGAACGAGCCCTGTGTGTGAAGAAAGCTGACTCAGCAGCTGTGAGTGTGAACGAGCCCTCTGTGTGAAGAAAGCCTGACTCAGCTGTGAGTGTGAACGAGCCCTCTGTGTGAAGAAAGCTGACTCAGCAGCTATGAGAGTGAACGAGCCCTCTGTGTGAAGAAAGCCTGACTCAGCTATGAGAGTGAACGAGCCCTCTGTGTGAAGAAAGCTGACTCAGCAGCTGTGAGTGTGAACGAGCCCTCTGTGTGAAGAAAGCTGACTCAGCAGCTGTGAGTGTGAACGAGCCCTCTGTGTGAAGAAAGCTGACTCAGCAGCTATGAGAGTGAACGAGCCCTCTGTGTGAAGAAAGCTGACTCAGCTGTGAGTGTGAACGAGCCCTGTGTGTGAAGAAAGCTGACTCAGCTCCTGTGAGCGTGAACGAGCCCTGTGTGTGAAGAAAGCTGACTCAGCAGCTGTGAGTGTGAACGAGCCCTCTGTGTGAAGAAAGCCTGACTCAGCTGTGAGTGTGAACGAGCCCTCTGTGTGAAGAAAGCTGACTCAGCAGCTATGAGAGTGAACGAGCCCTCTGTGTGAAGAAAGCCTGACTCAGCTATGAGAGTGAACGAGCCCTCTGTGTGAAGAAAGCTGACTCAGCAGCTGTGAGTGTGAACGAGCCCTCTGTGTGAAGAAAGCTGACTCAGCAGCTGTGAGTGTGAACGAGCCCTCTGTGTGAAGAAAGCTGACTCAGCAGCTGTGAGTGTGAACGAGCCCTCTGTGTGAAGAAAGCCTGACAGCTCCTGTGAGTGTGAACGAGCCCTCTGTGTGAAGAAAGCTGACTCAGCTGTTGTGAGTGTGAACGAGCCCTCTGTGTGAAGAAAGCCTGACAGCTCCTGTGAGTGTGAGGTCACGTGACAGACCCTGCAGGTGCCATGGGTTGTACTGCTGTGCCAGGCTAGGTGCATGAGGAGGAGGTCACGTGACAGACCCAGCAGGTGCCATGGGTTGTACTGCTGTGCCAGGCTAGGTGCATGAGGAGGAGGTCACGTGACAGACCCAGCAGGTGTGTGTCTGTGTGCCTCCGTGGGTGTCTGTGTGTGTCTCTGTGAGTTTATGGGTGTCTGTGGGTCTCTGTGAGTCTCTATGGGTGTATGTGTGTCTCTGTGAGTCTCTATGGGTGTCTGTGGGTCTTTGTGGGTCTCTATGGGTCTCTGTGTGTCTCTGTGGGTCTCTGTGTCTCTGTGTGTCTCTGTGAGTCTCTAGGTGTCTGTGTGTGTCTGTGTGTCTCTATGGGTGTATGTGTGTCTCTGTGAGTCTCTATGGGTATCTGTGGGTCTCTGTGAGTCTCTATGGGTGTATGTGTGTCTCTGTGAGTCTCTATGGGTGTCTGTGGGTCTTGTGGGTCTCTATGGGTCTCTGTGTGTCTCTGTGGGTCTCTGTGTGTCTCTGTGGGTCTTTATGGGTCTCTGTGTGTCTCTGTGGGTCTCTATGGGTCTCTGTGTGTCTCTGTGGGTCTCTGTGTGTCTCTGTGGGTCTTATGGGTCTCTGTGTGTCTCTGTGGGTCTCTATGGGTCTCTGTGTGTCTCTGTGGGTCTCTGTGTGTCTCTGTGGGTCTTTATGGGTCTCTGTGTGTCTCTGTGGGTCTCTGTGGGTCTCTATGGGTCTCTGTGTGTCTCTGTGTGTCTCTGTGAGTCTCTATAGGTGTATGTGTGTGTCTGTGTGTCTCTATGGGTGTATGGTGTCTTTGTGAGTCTCTATGGGTGTCTGTGGGTCTCTGTGAGTCTCTATGGGTGTATGTGTGTCTCTGTGAGTCTCTATGCGTGTCTGTGGGTCTTTGTGGGTCTCTATGGGTCTGTGTGTCTCTGTGGGTCTCGTGTGTCTCTGTGGGTCTTTATGGGTCTCTGTGTGTCTCTGTGGGTCTCTATGGGTTCTGTGTCTCGTGGGTCTCTGTGTGTCTCTGTGGGTCTTTATGGGTCTCTGTGGGTCTCTGTGTGTCTCTGTGTGTCTCTGTGTGTCTCTGTGTGTCTCTGTGGGTCTCTGTGTGTCTCTGTGTGTCTCTGTGGGTCTTTATGGGTCTCTGTGGTCTCTGTGTGTCTCTGTGTGTCTCTGTGGGTCTCTGTGTGTCTCTGTGGGTCTTTATGGGTCTCTATGGGTCTCTGTGTGTCTCTGTGGGTCTCTATGGGTCTTTGGGTGTCTGTGTGTGTACACCTATGTTTACCACGCTGTGTGTGAACACCTGTTTACCAAATTGGCTCAACGTCGCATGTGTACAGGGTTTGAATAAAAATGTTGTTTCTCGATGGAATAATTTCTGCCCCTTTATATTTTCAACGCTTTCACTTCACGTGATATTCCTTTGTAGTGTCGTGGCCAATATCTTGTAATAAAATGTTTAGTCTACTTCCTGGTGTCTAATCAATTAAACATTTTGCACACTGTGTTAAAATTGGCGTGTTAATTGTTGTGCAAGGTGAAAACGCCGCGGTCCCTAAATTGTGGAATCGGCTCGCACACCAATCAGGCGCCGCGCGTCTCAGGCGCGCCTGCCTCCGTTTGTGAACATCACTCGAAAAAAAAATAAGTACATTAAAGATTAATTAATAAGCAATCAATAAAAATCGGCATCAATCAATTGAGCGTCTCTTTAAAGCAATGACATTTTTTTAATGGACGTCTTATTATTTAAATATTGCTTTGCGAGAATCAAGAACGCCGCGGTCCCTAGACTCTGGAATCGCCTCGCGCACGAAGCAGGCGCCACTGCCGCGGGAACTTGTCAACACGCGGTGAGCGTGGAGCTCAAGTATCGAAACTACAAGTTTTATTATTCAACTTCATTCCTCTCTGTGTGTGTGTCGCGCTCAAGGCTCGTGGTCGAAACGTCGTCCACTTCCACCTTTCAATAAAAATGTAAAAAAAATAATAAAAAATGTATTTAAAAAAATTGTATTCAAAAAATTAAATTTTAAAAATGTTTGTACTATTTTTTTAAAGGAGTTTATTTTAGTGGGTTTACCTATACAGTGCATGGGTCTCCTTGCATATCTAAACTATATTTATTGGTTCAACAACAACGAGAACACACGAGCTGACGCGAGGTCTGGCCTTGCGTAGTGAAGTGTTGCTGCGTGTTGTTGTTAAATTGCCTACACATTAGATTTAATGGATATTATTATTATTCCGTACAAACTTTGCTTTTGTGAGCAGGACTTTACGTGATGGGATGAGACAAATGCACGCCGCGTCTTTTTTTATTTAAAATTGTTAAATGTGTAAATATCAATGTCCTGGGTCACAGAAGCAAAGTTTTTGGGGAGAATTTATTTAATTTTTATTTATTTCAAATTTATTTTAGTATTTATTTCTACCTACGTGATTTTAACCTCAGAGTATGAATTTATAGTCACGAAAGCTTCAAATCTAGAATTTGTGGAGCTTATCCCACTTTCTCTACTTGTGAGTCACTAGCTACTAGCAGTAACACTCTACCACTCAGGGTCAATGTTATTGTCACACTGTTGTTAATGGAGTGGATTGTTCACTCAGCTTGTGTGTGCTGGGTCACAAATACAAAGTTTGTGTGGAGTATTAAGAGCCCCTTTCTCTACTTGTGAGGCACTAGCTATTAGGCATAACACTCTACCACTAAGGGTCAATGTTGTTGTCACACTGTTGTTAGTGGAGTGGGTATTAGGTAATGACACTTTACTACCCAGGGACAACAATAAAACATGTTTTCGTCACTGAATTATCTCCACACATGTTCTGCTCTTGGTTGTGGCGCGGGGTCTTTGGGGCCGTCCATAAATGACGTCACGCACCTGGGGGGGGGTCAGACATTTGTGACGGTGGGGTTGGGGTTGAGAAATGTGACGTGACATCAAAATGCGTAAATTTAAATTGAGAATTGTTTATTTAAAGCTTTCGTGACTGCAGGGATTCATCTGGTTATAAGGTCGGTCGGCTACAGACATCAGCAGTCGGAGTTCATCACGACCACGGTGGTGAGATGTTGACTCCCTCGCCCGGTACACAAGCGCTCGTGGGTTCGATCCCTCGTACCAGGCGAGGAAGTTAACATCTCCCAGCCACCGTGATGATGACGACGATGATGAGTGAGACATGACAACTCACAATATACAGCAGCAGCAGCGGGCATCGTCGGGATGGAACCCACGACTCTTGCGTACCGTGCGAGGTGTTTGACATCGTCACCCCCGCTCGTTCTCTTCTGCACAGAGTCGCTGGCCGTGAGAACGCCGCTGTCTTCCTCGTCACTCCTCCGCTGCTGCGATGAGCGCGACACGTTTCTGAGTTTATTTATTTATGAGCAACCTTACCTAACGTCTTGCACACACACGCCCCCCGTACACCTGGTAGCGGGCAGGGCTTTCGTGACCAATATCATCCACAAGAGTTTTTTTGCGGGGGGGGGTTAGATCGCGTAAATGTATAAATGTCATTAAAAATGTATCTAGCCACCACGATGATGAGAGAGAGACGCAAACTCCAAATATACAGCAGCAGCAGGCGGCAGGGTTGGGATCGAACCCACGACCTCCTGCGTACCAGGCGAGGTAGTCAACATCCCCTAGCCACCGTGATGATGAGAGAGAGAGACGCGCAAACTCCAAATATACAGCAGCCGGCATCAGGTTTGGATAGAACCCACGACCTCCTGCGTACCAGGCGAGGTAGTTAACATCTCCTAGCCACCGTGATGATGAGAGAGACACACAAACTCCAAATATACAGCAGCAGGCGTCAGGGTTTAGATCGAACCCACGACCTCCTGTGTACCAGGCGAGGTAGTCAACATCCCCTAGCCACCGTGATGATGAGAGAGAAAGACACACAGACTCCAAATATACAGCAGGTATCAGGGTCTGGATAGAACCCACGACTTCCTGCGTACCAGACAAGAGAGTTAACATCCCCTAGCCACCGTGACGATGATGAGAGAGAGACACACAGACTCCAAATATACAGCAGCAGCAGCAGGCATCGTCAGGGTTTGGATCGAACCCACAACCTCCTGCGTACCAGGCGAGGTAGTCAACATCTCCTAGCCACCGTGACCCCCCCCACCTCCCACCCCTCCTCTGCAGGTCGCTGGCAATGTGGGTCCCCCCGGCAGTGGACCCCTCGCAGCGTCCGCTGCTGCTGTGCAGCGTGGCCCCGGGGCTGTCCCCCGCACAGCGCCACGTCTGCCGGCAGCAGCCGCACTTCGCGAAGCTCGTGGTGGACGGCGCGGCTGGCGATCGCCGAGTACCGGCACCAGTTCCAGGCGAAGCGCAAGCGCAAGGCGCCGTGCACGGAGGACGGGCTGGTCCCTTTGGCTCGGGCAGGTAAGGAGATCGTCGCCCGGGTGAGAGTGCACGGAGGACGGGCTGGTCCCTTTGGCTCGGGCGGGTAAGGAGATCGTCGCCCGGGTCAGAGTGCACGGAGGACGGGCTGGTCCCTTTGGCTCGGGCAGGTAAGGAGATCGTCGCCCAGGTCAGAGTGCACGGAGGACGGGCTGGTCCCTTTGGCTCGGTCGGGTAAGGAGATCGTCGCCCGGGTCAGAGGCGGCTTCGAGCCTCTGCCGGTGACGGGCGGGTTTGAGCGACGGGCGCTAGGCAGGCGCCGTAGCGAGCCGTTCTACGTCACTAGAGTAGCGTGGCAGTGTGCGGTGCGTAGTGTACTACACACTACAGTAGCGTAGTAGTGTGCGGTGCATAGTGTACTACACACTACAGTAGCGTATCAGTGTGCGGTACGTAGTGTACTACACACTACAGTAGCGTGGCAGTGTGCGGTGCGTAGTGTACTACACACTACAGTAGCGTAGTAGTGTGCAGTGCGTAGTGTACTACACACTACAGTAGTGTAGTAGTGTGCGGTGCGTAGTGTGATGTGTCCTGAAAGCACCCAACGGGGTGACCGTCTCTGTTCGACGGTGACCCCTTCAAGTTGGGGTTGGTCACCCTGCCCAAGTGTGGCCCAGGCAGTCCCCAGGTATGAAGCCGTGTCTTGTGTCTCACAAGGTGCTTGCTCATCATCAAGGTTTTGTGTTAGATCGCATCAACGTGAATGCTGCGGTGTCTACCCGCCACCATCCGACACGGCCAATTCAGTTTGGTTTAGAGCAGGGGTCGGGAACCTTTTTGACTGGGAGAGCCATAAAAGCCAAATATTTCTATATATATTTCATTGAGAGCCATATAGTATTTTTAACGTATGATAAATTAAAAATGTCTTACTTTTAATGCGACGTCTGGTGCTGCATAGTTTTGCTGATGGCCTTGTAGTCTGGTTTATACGTGGTGAGGTTGAGCTTCGTGCAGGCGCGGCCCGTGAAATTTATCTTCAAAACTAATTTCTGTTTACTTTAAAATGACACACTATTATTAAGCAAATATCACAAGTATTTTAAAATCAGTTCCAAACTGATTTTTTTTCTTTTTTCAACTCAAAATTGCCTGGGAGCCATATGTCGTCACTGGAAGAGCCATATATGGCTCGCGAGCCATAGGTTCCCGACCGCTGGTTTAGAGTGTCGCTTAAATAGAATGTGGCCAATCCCTCTTGAAGACCGAAGGACAATTTCTTTACAATCGTGGCTATCGCCCGTGACGGCGGTTGTTGTCCCCTCGGCGAAAGATCGCGAGACCCGCGTTGTAAATGTGGCGGAGAATTTACTTTCCAACACACGGCAACAGGTCAGTGCTGTACCAGGGTAACGAGCGCGTTAGGCTTAGGGTTAGTATTCTTAGGTTTTTTTCGGTAAAGTCACTGTGTAGGTAAAACATTAAAATTAATAAAAGTAAAATAAAATAAAAATCACGACGTTTCGGAGGCAACACAAGCTTCCGTCTTCAGGTGGAACCGTCACAGCCAGATTTGCTGCATCAAGTGAGGCAATGATTCAAGATTGCCTCACTTGATGCAGCAAATCTGGCTGTGACGGAGACTTGTGTTGCCTCCAAAACGTCGTGATTTTTATTTTATTTTACTTTTATTACTTTTAATGTTTTACCTACATTGGTGACTTTACCGAAAAAACCTAAGAATATGAATCCTTGCAGTCACGAAAGCTTCAAATCTAGATTAGGGTTAGGTTCAGATGGAACCGTCACAGCACGACAGCTGTATCAAGTGAGGGAAATTCCAAGAACACAGTCCTTGTGTATTATACTGGTTGAGGGTGGGAGGAGCTAAGGGTAGGCCCTGAATATTATTGTTGTGAGGTTCGGTGCGGCTGAAGCACGCTGTTAGGAATGAGCCTTTGTTGTGTAAACTAAGGTGCGGATGATTTTAAAGGTGCGTCTAAATGGGACTGAGCCTTTTGTTATGTAAAAGTGGTGCGGCTGAAATCGTTGCCAAGAATGAGTCTTTGTTGTGTAGAATGGTTGAACTGGGAGGTTCCAAGAGTTGTTAAGGTGCGGCTGATGTAAAGGTGCGGCTGCTGTGAATGGGACTGAGCCTTTTGTTATGTAGAGGTGGTGCGGCTGAAATCGTTGCTAGGAATGAGTCTTTGTTGTGTAGACTGGTTGAACCGGGAGGTTTCAAGAGTTGTTAAGGTGCGGCTGATGTAAAGATGCGTGTAAATGGGACTGCGCCTTTTGTTATGTAGAGGTGGTGCGGCTGAAATCGTTGCTAAGAATGAGTCTTTGTTGTGTAGACTGGTTGAACTGGGAGGTTCCAAGAGTTGTTGAGGTGACGTTTCTATTTCGGCGATCTACGCCAGAAAAACAAACAACCTCCATTATAGACAAATGATCAAATTGTTTTGTGGGTGGGGGGGGTGGGGGGGCGCAGGCTCTCGCGAGGCCGCCTTCTTCTCCGCCCTCACCGCCGCCGGCGTGGTGCACGCCGTGGCGCGCGCCTGCAACACGTCGGAGGTGATCCGGCAAAACTGCACGTGGACCTACCAACCCTGGTTGCTTCCCGGAGACAACGTCAAATACGGACGCCATTTCGCCAAGTTGTTCTTGGACGCGGGCGTCAAAGACCGCTGGAGGCAAGGAGGGCGACGCAAGTCTTTGTCGAAGTTCCTCCTGATGGAACTGCACAACAACGAAGCGGGCCGGCGGGTGAGCGAGCGGGCGGTAGGGATTGTCGTGAGGAATGTTTTTTTTACGGGAAAATTAACTCACAGCGGCCTAAAGCCTACAGCTAGGCCTAAAGCCTAGAACTAGGCCTCAAACTCTCCCTTCGTATCGTACCCCCGCGTGTGTGAAAGGGAGTTAATGTTTCACAATGTTACATTCCCTGATGTTTTTAAATAGAAACATTTACATTTAAAGCTTTTACATTAACAATTAAAACATTTAAATTTAAAATTAACTCACAGCGGCCTAAAGCCTACAGCTAGGCCTAAAGCCTAGAAGTAGGCCTCAAACTCTCCCTTCGTATCGTCCGATTAGGTGTAGCAACATCGCCCCCTACTGCAAACACTTGGCAGGACCCTACAAAAACCTTTACACTCAGTGAGGCTTTCCTGGCTAAACAAGTGTAATAATACATTATGTTTATATTCTTTGGTTACTCGTTCCTACCAGCCCACCCCGCAGGGTCCTGTTACGGGAAAAAGTATCGTTTTGTAATAACACGCTGGAGACGGCTTGTGGAATCGGTCCTTTTATTTCACTTCTTGCAGCTCACAAACACTCCCCGTTGCTGGCAGGCAACGGGAAGCGGGCAGACAGACACCAGAGACCCACCGCCACGTGGCACCCGGAGCCCCACTCGCGCGTGGCCCCTCTCTCTCCCTCTCTTAGTTCCGTGTCTGACCCCGTGTCTCTCCTCTCTCTCCTTATTTAACGCCTGGGTCACGTGGTACCCTCCAGCCAATCCTCAACAGCCTGCGCCGAATGTTCCAGATCCCCCCCATCAACTCCCGGGACCAGGCCCCGACTTGTCTTCCCATTGGCTGAGGCCAAGACCAGCAGAACCAATCACCTGGCTGACATCCCGTGATCACGCCGGGGCCATGCTCCCAGGCTCTCCCCCCATTGGCTGTAGAGCGGGACCGGCAAAGCCGATCGCCACGTGAATCCGACGTAGGCTCTCATTACATCACCCCCTTTGTGAAATGCTGCACATGTATATAGTTGGGCTTGGTTGTCTAGGGGTTGTATTTCAGACGCTGTCGCCTCGACGGACCCGGTTTCACCTGAGGACGGCTGCTTGCGTTGTGGCCGAAACGTCGTGAGAATTATTTTATTGTGTTTTATTTGTATTATTTTATTACTTCCATTCTTCGTAACTTTACCGACAGACCTGTTCTCCACCTGAGGACGGCTGCTTGCGTTGTGGCCGAAACGTCGTGAGAATTATTTTATTGTGTTTTATTTGTATTATTTTATTACTTCCATTCTTCGTAACTTTACCGACAGATCTGTTCTCCACCTGAGGACGGCTGCTTGCGTTGTGGCCGAAACGTCGTGAGAATTATTTTATTGTGTTTTATTTGTATTATTTTATTACTTCCCTTCTACGTGACGACTTTACCGAAATAACCAAGAAGATGAATCCCTGCAGTCACGAAAGAAGCTTTAAATCGAAATTTAGGGGTTGTATTGTTCAACAGTTCTGCTGCTGCATCTTGCCACCTGCCCGGGTTGCGGTCAAGGGATGGCTCCGTATTGCTCAACCACGTTTATGCTGCTGGCTGAAACTGGAGCGTGCCACTGAGAGGGTGGGGCCTTGCCTCCCCCTTACAGCCCCACCAAAACTAAGCACCCGCCTGGGTATTTTGTACCATCGGACACTCCACAACTCTCAATTGGTGATGGGGCAGTTGTGGAGAGTTTCCCGTAGCTGGGCAGTGTGCCTATGACAGCTCTGTGGCAGAAGAGTTCTCAATCAATCGAGTGGCATTATCTTTGCATCGACTGCACCATGCTTTGCGGAAGCTACCTGGTCTGTTGCTCCACACAAAGCTTCGGGTCTTCTTGGCCATGGTCATGCCCTCTACGCTTGCAAAACATGGACCCCCCCCCACCCCCCTATCTGCTTAGAAATATTTCAGGCTGGCCTGCCTCCAATCCATTCTGAGTTTAACCAACAGGCTGGATTGTGTGAGGAGCTCACAAATCCTTGAAAGATCTTGACAAAGTCCCATTGAGCTCCTCCGGCAGGCAAGGCTGCGTTGGCTGGGCCATGTAGCCCACATGCCCAGCCACTGCATGCCTATAACCGCTTTGGTTTGGCCGGATAGAGGGTGATAATTGATTTATTTTACCCTTTTATCTGGAAACAAAACTGACACCTTTTTTACAAGGAGTCATGTTTGCATGGACCACAATACCTGCGGTCGGAATGCAAACAAAAACCACAACTCTGATAATGTATGCACTGTCCTTGACATTGATTTGTGTCCACACCCAAGACAGCTTTTCTTAGAGCCTAGTCTCACATGGTGTTGGACCAGACGACGCCAAAAGGCGCACAACTCAAAGACAATGCACCATCAGAGTATCAGAGCTCGGGGTAAGCATTTACACCATTGCAACCTCATTTGCCAGTTGCCAGATAAAATGGTAAAAAAACAATTATATTTTGCTACTGGCAAAGGAGGTTCGAACGGATCGGGGGTGCTTAAAGGGCGCGGCACGGGCTAGAGAAGACATGAAGTGATGTGGTACAGGAGGACGTGGAGCTGAGTGGACTTGCCGATGACCGGTACCAGCGGTGTCAAGATCGGCCTCTGTGGAGGAGGCTCGTGAAGGACGCTACTGGGCAGTCGGAGGCAGTCGCCCTCCAACAACAACGGAGGGCGGAGGAGCGACGCTCACAACAACGAGCGGAGCGCCGGGTGGCTAAAGCACAGCAAGTTGGCACAGTAGGGGGCACAGGTGGTGCATCAGCCAGTCATCTCGGTCATCTCGGTCAGTCGACCCGTGGCACCTGCTGGGTCTGCCCCGTGACCTTCTGCCGACGCTTCACGTGCACACAGCCTGGCACAAGCTCCGTCGTGGTGACATCACCGCCACTTATTGGCGAATGGCGATTGGCAGTGACATGACGATGGTGTTGGTGGTGACAATGATTGTGGTGGTAACAATGACGGTGACGGTGGTGGTGGTGACAATGATTGTGGTGGTAACAATGACGGTGACGGTGGTGGTGGTGGTGGTGGTGTTGGTGGTGGTGACAATGATTGTGGTGGTAACAATGACGGTGGTGGTGGTGGTGACAATGATTGTGGTGGTAACAATGACGGTGGTGACGGTGGTGGTGGTGGTGTTGGTGGTGGTGACAATGATTGTGGTGGTAACAATGACGGTGGTGACGGTGGTGACGGTGGTGGCGGTGGTGGTGTTCGTGGTGACAATGATTGTGGTGGTAACAATGACGGTGACGGTGGTGGTGGTGTTGGTGGTGACAATGATTGTGGTGGTAACAATGACGGTGACGGTGGGTTGGTGGTGACAATGATTGTGGTGGTAACAATGACGGTGGTGACGGTGGTGGTGGTGGTGTTGGTGGTGACAATGATTGTGGTGGTAACAATGACGGTGACAGTGGTGGTGTTGGTGGTGACAATGATTGTGGTGGTAACAATGACGGTGGTGGTGGTGGTGGTGACGGTGGTGGTGGTGGTGGTGGTGGTGGCGTTGGTGGTGGTGGTGGTGACAATGATTGTGGTGGTAACAATGACGGTGGTGGTGGTGGTGGTGACGGTGGTGGTGGTGGTGACAATGATTGGGGGGTAACAATGACGGTGGTGGTGGTGGTGGTGTTGGTGGTGACAATGATTGTGGTGGTAACAATGATGGTGACGGTGGTGACGGTGGTGGTGGTGACAGTGATTGTGGTGGTAACAATGACGGTGACGGTGGTGGTGACGGTGGTGGTGGTGACAATGATTGTGGGGGTAACAATGACGGTGACGGTGGTGGTGGTGGTGACAATGATTGTGGTGGTAACAATGAAGGTGGTGACGGTGGTGGTGTTGTGTGGTGGTGGTGGTGACAATGATTGTGGTGGTAACAATGACGGTGGTGACGGTGGTGGTGGTGGTGTTGGTGGTGACAATGATTGTGGTGGTAACAATGACGGTGGTGGTGGTGGTGTTGGTGGTGGTGACAATGACGGTGGTGACGGTGGTGGTGGTGGTGCTACAGGCGGTGGAAGACCTGTCGTACTTCAAATGCGGTTGCGCCGAGAGAACCGGCGAATGTGTCGGCGTCTGCTTGCCGCGGCTCCAAGACTTTCGCAGCGTCGGCGACTTTCTGAAGGTGAGCGCACGGCTGCCGGGGATGAGACACGAAGCGTGGGTGGGTGGGTGAGTGGGTGAGTGAGTGAGTGAGTGGGTGAGTGAGTGAGTGAGTGGGTGAGTGAGTGAGTGAGTGGGTGAGTGAGTGGGGTGGGTGGGTGGGTGAGTGTGTGGTGAGTGGGTGAGTGGGTGAGTGAGTGGGGTGGGTGAGTGAGTGGGTGGGTGAGTGTGTGAGTGGGTGAGTGAGTGGGTGGGTGGGTGGGTGAGTGAGTGGGTGGGTGAGTGAGTGAGTGGGTGAGTGAGTGGGTGAGTGGGTGAGGGTGGGTGGGTGGGTGAGTGGGTGGGTGGGTGGGTGAGTGGGTGGGTGAGTGAGTGGGTGGGTGGGTGGGTGAGTGGGTGAGTGAGTGGGTGGGGGGTGGGTGGGTGAGTGAGTGGGTGGGTGAGTGGGTGGGTGGGTGAGTGAGTGGGTGGGTGAGTGAGTGGGTGAGTGGGTGAGGGGTGGGTGGGTGAGTGAGTGGGTGAGTGAGTGGGTGGGTGAGTGAGTGGGTGGGTGAGTGTGTGAGTGGGTGAGTGAGTGGGTGGGTGGGTGGGTGAGTGAGTGGGTGGGTGAGTGAGTGAGTGAGTGGGTGAGTGGGTGAGTGTGAGTGAGTGGGTGAGTGAGTGAGTGGGTGAGTGAGTGGGTGAGTGAGTGGGGGTGGGTGGGTGGGTGGGTGAGTGAGTGAGTGAGTGGGTGAGTGAGTGGGTGAGTGTGTGAGTGGGTGAGTGAGTGGGTGAGTGAGTGGGTGGGTGAGTGAGTGGGTGGGTGAGTGTGTGAGTGGGTGAGTGAGTGGGGGGTGGGTGAGTGAGTGAGTGAGTGAGTGGGTGGGTGAGTGAGTGAGTGAGTGGGTGAGTGAGTGGGGAGTGGGTGGGTGGGTGGGTGAGTGGGTGGGTGGGGGGTGAGTGGGTGGTGAGTGAGTGAGTGGGTGAGTGAGTGAGTGGGTGAGTGAGTGAGTGAGTGGGTGGGTGAGTGAGTGGTGGTGAGTGAGTAAGTGAGTGGGTGGGTGAGTGAGTGAGTGGGTGGGTGGGTGGGTGAGTGGGTGAGTGAGTGGGTGGGTGGGTGGGTGAGTGTGTGAGTGGGTGAGTGTGTGAGTGGGTGAGTGAGTGGGTGAGTGGGTGGGTGGGTGAGTGTGTGAGTGAGTGGGTGAGGGGTGAGTGAGTGAGTGAGTGGGTGGGTGGGTGAGTGGGTGGGTGGGTGTGTGAGTGGGTGAGTGAGTGGGTGGGTGGGTGAGTGAGTGAGTGAGTGGGTGGGTGAGTGAGTGAGTGGGTGGGTGGGTGGGTGAGTGAATGAGTGAGTGGGTGGGTGAGTGAGTGAGTGGGTGAGTGAGTGAGTGGTGGGTGAGTGAGTGAGTGGGTGAGTGGTGGGGTGAGTGGGGGGGGAGTGAGTGGGTGAGTGAGTGGGTGAGGGGTGGGTGGAGTGAGTGAGTGAGTGGGTGGGTGAGTGAGTGGGTGGGGAGTGAGTGAGTGAGGGGTGAGTGTGGGTGAGTGAGTGGGTGAGTGGGTGAGTGTGGGTGAGTGAATGAGTGGGTGAGTGGGTGGGTGGGTGAGTGGGTGAGTGGGTGGGTGGGTGAGCGACGGGGATTCATCCACAGGAGTATAGTAGTAGGTCTTTACTTGATACGGCTGTCGTGGCTGTGACGGTTCCACCTGAAGACGGAAGGTTGTGTTGCCTCCGAAACGTCGTTTTTTACTTTTATTAATTTTAATGTTTTACCTACACGGTGACTTTACCGAAAAAACCTAAGAATATGAATCCTTGCAGTCACGAAAGCTTCAAATCTAGAATTAGGTTTTTAACCTTGAAACTGGTACAAAACTGACACCTTTATACAAGGCAAACGTGATGCCTTGTGTAAAGGTGTCAGTTGTTGTACCAGTTTAAAGGGTATTATGTTTATTTTATTATTCTATTACTTCCCTTCTACGTGGTGACTTTACCGAAAGAACCAAGAAGATGAATCCCTGCAGCAGTCACGAAAGAAGCTTTAAATCGAAACATAAAAAAACATAAAAAATAAAAACCTACTACTATTTTGCCACTGCTAAAGGAGACGTCTCAAGGTGTAAATCCACAGCAGGGTTACAAACGGGGGGGGGGGGAAGGGGGGTCCCTAACAGCATTCCACCGCATTCACTCGACCACCACCACTGATGACGATGATGATGATGATGACGATGATGATGACGATGATGACGATGATGATGACGATGATGATGATGATGACGATGATGATGACGATGATGACGATGATGATGACGATGATGACGATGATGATGATGACGATGACGACGATGATGATGATGACAATGATGACGATGACGATGATGATGACGATGATGACGATGATGACGACGATGATGATGATGATGATGATGACGACGATGATGATGACGACGATGATGACGACGATGACGATGATGACGATGATGATGACGATGATGATGACGATGATAACGACGACGATAACGACGACGATGACGACGATGATGACGACGATGATGACGACGATGACGATGATGACGACGACGATGATGACGATGATGACGACGACGACGATGATGATGATGACGATGATGATGACGACGATGACGATGATGATGATGACGATGATGATGATGACGATGATGATGATGACGACGACGATGATGACGATGATGATGACGACGATGATGACGACGATGACGATGATGACGATGATGACGACGACGACGACGACGATGATGATGATGATGACGATGATGATGATGATGACGACGATGACGATGATGACGATGATGATGATGACGATGATGATGACGATGATAACGACGACGATAACGACGACGATGATGACGATGATGATGACGACGACGATGATGACGATGATGACGACGATGACGATGACGACGACGATGATGACGACGACGATGACGATGATGATGATGACGATGATGATGACGATGATAACGACGACGATAACGACGACGATAACGACGACGATAACGACGACGATGACGACGACGATGACGACGATGATGATGATGACGACGATGACGATGATGACGACGACGACGATGATGACGATGATGACGACGATGACGACGATGATGACAATGACGACGACGACGATGATGACGATGATGACGACGATGATGACGACGACGACGATGTCAACGATCTCTGCAGGAAAAGTACAACGTAAGTTCCGCCATGCGGCTGGTGAGGAGCAACAGCAGCAGCAGCGACGTCGCGCGCTGGCGCCTGCAGCCGGTGAACGAGTGGCTGCCGGCGCCCGGAGCGAGCGAGCTGGTGCACGTGGAGGCCAGGGAGTACTGCGTCCGCGGCGCTCCCGGCGGAGCTCCGGCGAGGCGGCGCTGCAACGACACCTCCGAGGCAAACGAGCGATGCTCCGACATCAACGCCGCGTGCTGCGACACGGGATACGACATCTCGCAAGGTGCCCCACCACCCCACCCACCACGCCACCCCACCCGCCACCCCACCCGCCACCCCACCCGCCACCCCACCCGCCACCCCACCCGCCACCCCCCCGCCACCACCCGCCACCCCACCCGCCACCCCACCCGCCACCCCACCCGCCACCCACCCGCCACCCCACCCGCCACCCCACCCGCCACCCCACCCGCCACCCCACCCGCCACCACCCGCCACCCCACCACCCACCCGCCACCCCACCCGCCACCCCACCCCACCACCCACCCACACCACCACCCCACCCACCCCGAAAATAGACTAAAACTATTCACAATGAGACATCTACTTTAGCTAGTGGCAAAATGTAGTGATGTGTTTTTACCCTTTCAACTGGTACAACAACTGACACCTTTATACAAGGCATCATTACACTATGAGACATTTCCTTTAGCTAGTGGCAAAATATAGTGGTAGGTTTTTACTCTTGCAACTGGTGCAACAGCTGACACCTTTAGACAAGGCACTACTACACTGTACCGTACACCACGCAATTACATGATGCATTTCACAACGTCGGGGAGAAGTGCGCGGAGATGTTGTTCATCTTCGACGTCAACGGCGGTCGCGCAATAGCGCAATAGCGACACAGCAGAGCCCCTCACCGTTCTGGCGAATTGCCCGACGATGCTGGACGCAATTACCAGCAAAATGTCGTAGTGCTACTCAACAATTGTAAAAGTTGTGGCTTCACGCTTCAACAACACACCGGCGTGGGGGCTAAAGCAGCGAACTATTTTGTCTTTTGTCAACGTGACACTTTTTTAACCGATTGGCCGTGTCGGGTGGTGGAGGGTCACGACACATTTAACAGGACCCTGCGTGGTGGGCTGTTAGGAACGAGTAACCAAAGAATATAAACATAATGTATTGTTACATTGTTTAGCCAGGAAAGCCTCACTGAGTCTTAAAGGTTTTGTAGGGTCCTGCCAAGTGTTTGCAGTAGGGGGCGATGTTGCTGCACCTAATCGGACGATACGAAGGGAGAGTTTGAGGCCTAGTTCTAGGCTTTAGGCCTAGCTGTAGGCTTTACGCCGCTGTGAGTTAATTTTTATTTAAATGTTTTAATTAAAACTATCTCAGGGAATTATAAGGGAATGTTACACTTGTTTAGCCAGGAAAGCCTCACTGAGTCTAAAGGTTTTTGTCGGGTCCTGCCAAGTGTTTGCAGTAGGGGGCGATGTTGCTACACGGTCAGACGGACGGACGGACGGACGATATAATCTATTGTAGGCTGGTCCACTTCGTTCCTACCAGTATAAACAACGCCATCTAAACCCAACAACGTTGATTGTGAATAATACTGGTCGCGAAAGCCTCCGACGTGTTCAACTGACCTCGTGAGCGCTCTCCCCTCTGCTGTTCCCTCCCCAGTCACGCTGCAGATGCAGTGCGGGTGCAAGGAGCAGCTTAAGCGGAACG
>NW_026892140.1:308296-331913 GCF_015708825.2 Lethenteron reissneri
AAAAAATTTCACGAAATAAATTGTCACGCACAACGAGTCTGTGTGCAAAATGTCAGCTCGATTGGATCACGGGATGGGTTAAAACGACCGAAAGCACGGTCCTAAGCGCGCAGCAAGCAAGTGAACTTAATAAAGGATTTTAAAAGTGGCGGTGGTTTTCACACCTGAGGATGATTGCTTGTGTTGCAATCGAACGTCGTGATCATTTAGTATTTACTTTTGCAGAAGTGAACCCGCCTACCACAAATGATAGCCGCTCAACAAAGTGACCCTCACATTTGTACATTTCTAGCAGCAAAATAATGGAGATGTGGGAAGGCCGAGGTGGTTTTTTTATTTCCCGCCGGATGTGCTGAACCCGATATCCTGATGGTCCTGAAAGAGTTCAACGTCTTTGTTTGTTTGTCAGATTAATTCGAGGTAGGGTATGAAAAAAATGAACCCCAGGCAGGCGCATGTGGCATCCCGTGGGAATGGATTCCTGAATTCCATACCAGGAGGTGAGAGAGAGCGCAGACAAAGCTAAGGCGCAGCTCTGCAATGGATTGCTCACTCCAGGTGACGTTGATTATAATGTGAAGGGAAAACCAGACCCGGACAAATCCACGCGACCACGGGAAAGAGAGAGAGAGACGCTGACTCCAAATATACAGGAGCAGACGTCAGGGTCATATCGAACCCATGACCGCCTGTATACCAGGCGAGGTAGTTAACATCTCCTAGCCACTGTGATTAATGAGAAAAGAGAGACACTCAAACTCCTAATCTACAGCACAGGCATCTTCAGGGTCGGGATCGAACCCACGACCTCCTGTATACCAGGCGAGGTGGTTAACATCTCCTAGCCACCGTGATGATGATGATGAGAAGACACGCAAACTCTAAATATACAGCAGCAGGCATCGTCAGGATCGGGATCGAACCCACGACCTCCTGTAAACCAGGCAGGTTGTTAACATTTCCTCGCCACCGTGATGATGATGAGAGAGAGAGAGAGCTGACTCCCAAATATAAAGGAGCAGACGTCAGGGTCGGGTTCGAACCCACGGCCTCCTGTATACCAGGCGAGGTAGTTAACATCTCCCAGCCACCGTGGCGCCATTGCGGTTACAATCATCGCTACAATGCACGATTTGTATGGTGGCCGTTCATGCAGATTGCATCTCACAATCGCTGAGAAGCCACAGGCAAAGCTGGCAGGCAGCAGCAGCCAGCGCGATCAGGAGCCAGCACTACCAGGAGTTGCCCCAGCTCTGCTGCCCTCTATATGTTCAGCCGTTTTCAGCTAATCGATGAGCATTTGTCCGTGGGAGGAATCCGGAGCAACCCGGAGAGAAATGCACGCGTGCAAGGGGACAACACTCTATCCCGCGCACATGCAGTATATGGTGTGGTGTGTGTGTAATCTAATCTGTGGGTCTCTGGGTGTGTCTCTATGGGTCTGGGTGTCTGTGGGTCCTCTGTGTGTGTCTCTGTGGGTCTGGGTGTCTGTAGGTCTCTGTGGGTGTCTCAATGGGTCTGGGTGTCTGTGGGAGTCTTTATGGGTCTGGGTGTCTGTGGGTCTCTGCGGGTGTCTCTGGGTCTGGGTGTCTGTGGGTCACCTATGGTGTCTCTGGGTGTCTGTGGGTTTCTGCGGGTGTCTCTATGGGTCTGGGTGTCTGTGGTCTCTGCGGGTGTCTCTGGATCTGGGTGTCTGTGGGTCACCTATGGGTGTCTCTGGGTGTCTGTGGGTCTCTGTGGGTGTCTCTGTGGGTCTGGGTGTCTGTGGATCCTCTGTGGGTGTCTCTATGGGTCTGGGTGTCTGTGGGTCCTCTGTGTGTGTCTATGGGTCTGGGTGTCTGTGGGTGTCTGTGCGTCTTTGTGGGTGTCTCAATGGGTCTGGGTGTCTGTGGTCTCTGTGTGTGTCTCTATGGGTCTGGGTGTCTGTGTGTCTCTATGGGTCTGGGTGTCTGTGGGTCTCTGTGGGTGTCTCTATGGGTCTGGGTGTCTGTGGGTCCTCTGTGTGTGTCTATGGGTCTGGGTGTCTGTGGGTGTCTGTGCGTCTTTGTGGGTGTCTCAATGGGTCTGGGTGTCTGTGGGTCTCTGTGTGTGTCTCTATGGGTCTGGGTGTCTGTGTGTCTCTGTGGGTCTGGGTGTCTGTGGGTCTCTGTGGGTGTCTCTGTGGGTCTGGGTGTCTGTGGGTCTCTGCGTGTGTGTCTCTGTGGGTCTGGGTGTCTGTGGGTCTCTGTGGGTGTCTCTGGGTGTCTGTGGGTCTCTGTGGGTGTCTCTGTGGGTCTGGGTGTCTGTGGGTCTCTGTGGGTGTCTCTGTGGGTCTGGGTGTCTGTGGGTCTCTATGGGTGTCTCTGGGTGTCTGTGGGTCTCTGTGGGTCTGGGTGTCGTGGGTCTCTGTGTGTGTATGGGTGTTGAACTTCTTTCGCACCGCACGTAGCAACCGCGCAATTCGGGAGGTGGCGGGGGAAGGACAACAAACTAAACACAACGACAACAAGAAGCAGTTCTGCCTCCATACTGTGATAAATTGTGCATTGTAGTGATTGAATATACAGCTAATTCTCCCTCCCTGTCTCCCTCCTGTCCCTCGCTGTCTCCCTGCCTCCCTGTCCTGCCTCCCTGTCCCTCCGCAGAACTCAATCCGCCACACCCTCTCCCTGCACAGCCGCTTCGTGCGCGTCCAGAACGAGGGGCCCGGCAAGAGCTCCTGGTGGACGTGTGAGCGCTCCCGGCGCCTCCGACCCCTCCCTCCTCCCTCTCCTCCTCCTCGTCGTCGTCGGCGGCGTCGTCGCGGCCACGTCCACCCTCCTCCATCTCCTCGCCGTCGGGCCCCGGCGGAGCGTCGGCGGCGTCGGCCGCGCTGGCGGCCCTGGCTGTCGAAACCCGGGCGCCGTCGGGCAGACGTCGATGGACGCCAGCAACGGGAAGTTGGCGCGCAGACCGCAGCAAGGCGGCGCGCAAGAAGGGGGCGGCCGCCACCGTGGCCACCACCACGCCGCGGGCGGGCGGCTTCGCGGGGGTGGTGGGGGAGCGGCGGCCGCGGGGGGGCCACTGGAGGGGCGGGGATCCTCTCGTTCTCGCTCGGTGAGTGGCGAGGGCGGTGAGCGGCCGCGATTGCTCTTGGTGCCACGTACGCATGTAATGTGTGTACGCTGAACTTGTTTCGCACCGTACGTAGCCAACCGTGCTAATCTGTGGTCTCTATGGGTCTGGGTGTCTGTGGGTCTCTGTGGGTCTCTGTGGGTCTCTGTGGGTCTCTGTTGGTCCTCTCTGGGTCTGGTTGGCTGGGGTCTCTGTGGGTCTCTGTTGGTCTCTATGGGTCTGGGTGTCTGTGGGTCTCTGTTGGTCTCTCTGGGTCTGGGTGATCTGGGTCTCTGTGGGTCTCTGTTGGTCTCTATGGGTCTGGGTGGCTCTGGGTCTCTGGGTCTCTATGGGTCTGGGTCAGAGGTCGCAATCGGGTACCCGATACCCGTACCCTACCCGATACCCGGCTACCCGTACCTGGCCGGGTACGGGTAGCCGTTTGCGACCTGGTGCGACCGGGTACGGGTAGAAATCAAAACCCGTTGCGACCTCTGGTCTGGGTGGCTGTGGGCTCTGTGTCTGTGTGTGTACGTTGAACTTCTTTCGTACCGTACTTAGCCAACCGTGTTAATCTGTGGGTCTGAGTGGACTTGCCGATGACTGGTATCAGCGAGTGGCGAAAGCACAGCAAGTTGGCACAGTAGGGGGGCACAGGTGGTGCATCAGCCACTCATCTCAGTCAGTCGACTCGTGGCACCTGGGTCTGCCCCATGACCTCCTGCCAGCGGGCGTTCGACACTTCACGTGGCCTCAAGTTGCACCTAGCCTGGCACAAGTGTCGTGGTGACGTCACCCGCCACTTAGTGGCGACTTGCGGTTGCTATTGTTGTTGTGTACGTTGACCTTCTTTCGCACCGTACGTAGCTCACCGTGCCCACCTGTGGGTCTGTGTGGGTCTGTATGGGCGTGGGTGTCTGTGTGGTAACCGTCTTGGTTCGATGGCCAGCCAGAAGCCGCAGCTATTGCCAGGATGAGGACCGGAGATTGTGGGGTGATCGTGGACTTTGTGCCTCTAACTGCCTCGGCACCTCACCCCCCACCTCACCTCACCCCCCACCTCACCTCACCCCCCCACCTCACCCCCCCACCTCACCCCCCACCTCACCTCACCCCCCCACCTCACCCAACCCCACGACCTCGTAGACACGGGAGGCCCTGGCCCGCCGGACGATCTGGACGCGTGGACGCAGTTCCGCACGCGCGCCAGCTCGGACGCCAGCACGCTGAGCACGCTGAGCGCGGGGGGCGTGGGGGGCGGTGGAGGAGGGGGGGGGCGGAGGGGGAGGGCCCTCTCCCCGGCGCCCGCCCGCCGCAATGCGCGACTCCTCCGACTTGGACGACGACTACGACGACTACGACGACGACGGCGACTTCGGCGTCGGCGGCTCGCTGTTGCCGGATCTGTCGGCCGTGGACCACCACCACCACCGCCACCACCGCCGCCTCGACGACGAGGAGGAGGAGGGTGGCGGCGGCGGTCGTTGCGACGACGCCGACGACGACGAAGAAGCCATGGTGACGTCCGGCTGCGCCGAGCAGGCCATGGGTTTTGGTGGCTCGCGGGCCGAGGTGGCCGACCACCACCACCGCCGCCACCGCCACCACCACGACGACGACGACCAGCACGGGCTGGGCTTCGGCCTCAACGAGGCCATGATGGACGAGCTGCTCGACTCGCTGAGCCTCTCCCTGCAGCAACAGCAGCAGCAGCAGCAGAACTCGGCGTTGGCCGCGGCGTCACCGCCGCCGCCGCCGTCGTCGTCGTCGCTGGCCGCGGCCATGCTGATGCTGGATGGCGACGACGAGCCGCGGATGAACAAGGCGATGCTCACGCACGCCGACCCGCTCATGTCGCAGGCGACGCCGAACCTCGGCCGCCACCTCCACCTCCACCACCACCAGCAGCAGCTTCACCACCACCACCAGCAGCAACAGCAGCAGCAGAGGCAGCAGCAGCAGCAGCTACTGCTGCTCCACAAGCAGCAGCAGAGGATGGCGGAGCTGGCGGCGTCGGCGTCGTCCCTGCCTACGGCCACGAGCCACCTGGGCAACTCTCTCTCCTCGCCCAGCCTTCCACAAGGCAGCCACGGGCCCCTTCTCCTCGTCGCTGCCCAACGCGACGCGGGCTTCTTGCAGCAGCAGCAGCAGTTGAATCACCACCAGCAGCAGCAGCCGCAGCAGCAGCAGCAGCCGAGGTTCCCTTGCGACCTCGACGTGGAGATGTTCAACGGGAGCCTCGACTGCGACGTCGACTCGATCATCCACAGCGAGCTGCTGCTCGACGGCGCCGGCTTCGAGTTCTCCTTCGACTCGGCGCCGTCGCCCGACGGCTCCTCGCTGGCCGGCGGCAGCGGCGGCGCTCACAAGAACTGGCTCAGCGGCTGAGGGCTGGGGGCACTGGCAGGCGGGCGGTCAACAAGCCGGCACGGCGACGAAGGCCCGGACCGCGAGATTGCGCCGGCCACAAAAATCGGGGGGGGCGGGGGGGGGCTTGGAATTGGAGGTGGGGGGAGGGGGGGTCGGGGGGGGTGGCGGTTGGGGAGGGGGGGGGCAGGGGGGCCGTGGTTGTCGCGCCGGGGATGTCGGTACTGAACCAACGCTTGACTAGTACGAGGAATGACACGGTGGGGGGGGGTGGGGGGGCGGTTGGGTGGGTCGTTGGGTGGGTGGGTGGGTTGTCGGGTGGGTTGGTGAGTCGTTAGGTAGGTGGGTGGGTCGTTGGGTTGCTTCCGTTCACTGCCAAATCTCGGAACACGCCCAGCGGCTCGCCCTTAATTCTCTCTAGAGAGGCGTGGCAGCAGCAGCAGCAGCAGCAGTGCCGCTGTTGTTATAAGGACGACGTTACTCACCGCAGAGAAGCGTCGCCACACCACCACTGCCCACTGGCGGCAAAAACTGTGCCACTCGCCCTCCCCGTATGGCATTGCCGGAGCCCTCGGCACTGCTACAGTTACTCGGTTTGAGTTTTTTTTTACCCGACGACGTACACACACGTACACACATGTACACACACGTACACACACGCGTACACACACGTGGTGTACACACACACGTACACACACGTACACACGCGTACACACACATGTACACACGCGTACACACACGCGTACACACACGCGTACACACACGCGTACACACACGCGCACACACACGCGTACACACGCGTACACACACATGTACACACACGCGTACACACACACATACACACACACGTACACATGCGTACACACACGCGTACACACACACACACCACACGTACACACCCACGTCATTGGAACGGTAAAGGAGTTTGACGGCCGTGCCGCTGCCAGTTGTGGCACAAACCGCACCCCCCCCCCCCCCCCAAATTTTTCGTATCGGGTGTGTCGCTTAATTTGGACGGTGACGCGGCGGTGGGGTGGACACCCGTGCCGCCCAGGGTTGTGGTTGGGTGGGTGGTTGGATTGGTGGGTGGGCGGGTGGGCAGGCGTCCGGGCGGACGAGCGGTTGGATTGGTGGGTGGTTGGGTGGGCGGGCGGGCAGGCGGGCGGGCAGGCGGGCGGGCGTGTGGGCGGGTGGGTGGGTACAGGTACTCGTCAACTTGATTATTGAAGCACTCCGAGCCTCAGGGGCGCGCCCGTAGTTGGCCTTGTAGATAAGTACGTCGATTAGCAAACTTCGGGCGAATCTGCGGGTTCTTTTTTAAGTTTCTCCGTGTCCCGGTCGTCGGGCGAACGACTTGCCGAGGGCTTTGCTGTCGGAGGGAATTATGTGGGAGGGACGAGGTGTGTGGGGGGTGGGGGGGGCGGCGATGAGGCGGTAGTCGCCCTTCGCTGTATAGAAATTGCCACCCCCCTACCCTGTATAAGCATTGAACTTTGTTTACTTTAGCGAGGTTGTAATCGCGGTTGGCCGATTGACGGGGGTGGGGGGGGGCGGTTGTTGATGGGGGGGAGGGGGGGCGGTTTATGGGGGGGGGGGGTGAGGAGAGGGGGGTGGTTGGGGGGGGTGTTGACGGGAGGGGGGGGGTTGGTTCCTCTGGGCGACTTCGCTGTCACGCAGGCTGACGCGTGGGTCAGCGGACGCTGTGTGCACGTTGAGCTTCTCTCGCGCCGTACGTAGCCAACCGTGATAATCGGAGGTGCGGCGGAGGGTCGGGTGCGTGGTGGGGGGGGCGGTGTAAGGACAACAAACTAAACACGAAAGAGCAGTTGTAGAGAGTATTTCAATCGACATTTCAAAGTGGATAGCTCCAGTGCCGATGATAGGAAGGTTCTTATTTTGACTTTCTCTTCTGATTCCGGGGCGATGTCTGCGCACCGCACCGGCGGGCGCTTCCTTTTAATGCTGAGCCGACCTAGGGGCTGGCGGCCCAGGAGCCCGGTACGTTTGTGAACGCGCGCCTACTCCGCACGTCGTAACGCGTCTTCAGGCTGGAGTGGCAGAGAAGCAGCGCTCATTGGCGGCTCGGTTGAATCTCGCTCGTGGCGTGAGCTCTGCTCTGTCGTGTCGATCGGATCCCCCCGGCGTCTGGCGCGCTCGAGGCGGCCAGCGGATGTCGGCGATTTCGTCGGCCGGCACCAGCGTGCGACCGCGCGCACAGATCGTGAGTTTGGAGCTTGTGACGTGAAAGGTCGCGGCGCCCTTGTCCCCCAAAAAAAAAAAACGGTGCCTAGGCTGCACTTTACTTTCCCCGGTACGCGAGTCCGTGCGTTGAACTTCTTTCACACCGTACTGTAGCCAGCCGCGTTCACCGGAGGGGCGGGCGGGCGGGCGGGCGGGCGAGACTACAAACTAAACAACAACAAACAACGAGAAGCAGCTCTAAAGAAATTAGTTGATCAATGTGGACGGTGACTTGAAAGTGCATCGCAGCTCCCAGCGGCTTCCTAATGTGGTGGCGGTGGAAAAGCTGTGGGGGGGGGGGGATTTGGGAGTTGTGGGGGTGGGGAGGTAGGAGGGGTAGTGGGGGTAGGGGGGGGTGAGTCGTCGCTGTGCCAAGGGGGTAACGCGGGAGCTTGGCGCCCCCCCCCACGACCCCGAGACTCGTCGCACGCTGTAAATAAACGGTGGGGGGCAGGGGGGGTGATTTGGGGTTTGGCTTCACGCGGTGGGTCGACACGGGAGAGGGGTACGAGGTGTCTGCGGTACGGTCGGTCGGTCTTCTTAAACGGTTGTCTCTGTTGCAGCCCCCATTGCTGATGCTGCTGATGTCGCTGCTGCTCCTGGTGCTGCTGCTGATGCTGCTGCTACCGCTTCTGCCGCTAATGCTGATGCTGATGCTAGTGCCGATGATGCTGATGATGATGCTGATGAGGATGCTGATGAGGATATTGCTGATGCTGCTAATGCTGCTGCTGATGCTGCTGCTAGTGCTGATGATGCTGATGAGGATACTGATGAGGATGCTGTTGAGGATGCTGCTGCTGATGCTGCTGCTGATGCTGCGAAGCCTGTAGGTTTAGTTGTCGGAGCCGGCCGGAGGCGGCCGTCTATTTTTTGGTAATCTGCTGGGTGTCTTGGTGTAACCCAACACACCACCCCCACCCTCCCACTTGTTCCGTGGTGTTAACGAAAGGTGGGGGGCAGTGACGGGGTGGTCTCCATCAGGGTTGGTAGAGCCGTGGTGTTTTCGTTCGCCCCGGGGCGTTTCGTTAGCCCTGGGGCGTTTCGTTAGCCGTGGTGTTTCGTTAGCCCCGGGGGCGTTTCGTTCGCCCTGGGGCGTTTCGATAGTCGTGGAGTTTCGTTAGCCCCGGGGCGTTTCCTTAGCTGGCGTGGCAACCCTGCGGATGAGGCATTGGCCCGGGTGAGAGTTGGAGGCACGTCGTCCTCACTTCGGTAGTTGCCCAAGCCGCCGTCCGGATCGTCCGTTTCCTTCCGAATTATTGTTGTTGTTGTTTACGGATCGCCGTGGGTACGTCTCTTTTTATTATTTTTTCCAAATTTCCCCCGCAGCCAAAAAAGCGATGGGAATCCGGGTCGGGTTTTGCGCGCCCCGCGATGGGAGCCCGCGGTACGCCCAGCAGCGAGCGCCCGCCGGCGTTACCGGCACGCTGGCGCCGCTCCGCTCGTCCGTAGCGAACCTCACTGCCTCCGGCAATGCCCTTTGGCCGTGTCGCCGTGAGGGCCGGGGTAGCGGTAGGGGTGGGGGGGCGGTGGGGTGGAGACTTCACTGCCACGCCGCTGATTCATTGTTGTGATTTTTTTATCATCAGCCAGCAGCAGCAGCTTTCAAAATGAGTTAAAGGTACCACACAAAGACACAGATACCCCCCCCTCCGTCCAACCCTCACAGACTGTTGGGGCAAGTGGTGTTAGGTGGGAACGGGTGGGTGGCCATCACTACGCCCGGCCGCCTTTGTCTCCCCCAGTGGCGATGTTTACTGCACACCGCTGCACCAGGTACTAATTTGAGGCTGAGTCGACCTAGGGGAGGAGGCCCAGGACCGTTTCAGATAATCGTCACCGGTGTTGGCCATGAGCGGGAATCGTAGCACGGGCGTAGCGCTAACCGCTGCACCACCGCTCCACACACACAGACAAAAAAGACAAAGATCCCCTTAACAAACTGTTGGTGGGTGGGTGAGTGGGTCGGTGGGTGGGTCAGTGGTTCGGTGGGTGGGTAGGGTCCCGTTCACCGCTCAATCAGGGAACGGCGTGAACAGCTCAGCGTTCATTTTACTTAGAGAGAGAGGCATAGCAGCGGCAGCAGCAACGCTGTTTTATCAAGACGTCGGTACTCACAGCAGAGAATCATAGCGGCACGATCGCCGGCGCCGTCACTCTACCGATAGCCGGCGCCAAAAGCTGCCACACGCCACCACCGCCGTGTCCTTGCGGGATCCTCGGTACGCGCAGGTACGTCGTCGGAAGAACCGATGACCAACAGCGGTCGTAAATAAATGAGTTTCTGATTTTAGATTTCAAAGCGCTTAGCTCCCGTGGCTTCCTCACTGCAGTTGACATGGTGTGGGGGTGGTGGTGGTTGGGGATGGTTGGGGTGGTGTTGTGGAGTGGTGGTTGGGGTGGTGTGAGAGGGGTTGGCCGGGGCTCGCAACACAAACTGTTGTTGGAGATTCATCTCGATTTGACGATCAAAAGAACTGAAACCCTCTGAGGTGCTTTTAAAATATATATGGAGTGTGTTTGGGTTCATCTCGTCAGCAGGAGGAAAGTCGTTCACCGGGCCCCGAGCGGTTTTGGTGACACTCGTCGCAAGATCCATCCTCTCTCTCCCCTCTCTCCTCTCCTTGCTCTCTCCTCTCTCTCCCCTCTCTCTCCTCTCTCGTTTTTCTTATGATCAGAGGAAACAAGAAGAAGATGCTCGGTGTAGTCGGCACTTTGCTTCGTTCATCATTTCGGTTTTTTTCAATGCTTTGCTTTATGTGCCCCCCCTTTTTAAACGAAAGATTTCACAGATACGAGAGCTACCGGCTGAGGCCGTGTAAGACTGCGAGGAGGGCTGGGTGCAGATGCAGCACTTGTCGTAGTAAAAAAAAGAAAACTTAAAAAAGATGTACATAGAAAACAGGGGGAACACAGACATAGAGTAGTGAGAGAGATGGGGGTAGAGAGAGGGGGAATGGGTAAGAAGGAGGAGAGCGGAGCGTGACATCTTTTGTGAAATCCCCTCTCTCGCCTCTGACGCCGGCCTCGCGTGGTGCTCAAGACAGTTTTTGCAGCGCAAGAACAAAGTGAATGCTCGCTTGTCAGTATTACTCGACACCCTCCCTCCCTCGTGTGTGGGAATCGGATGGGGGGGGTAGTATGGGGGGGGGGGGCGAGGGGGTAAGGATACCCCCCCCCCACCTCCCCCTCCTCCTGCCACCCACCGCTGCTACCAACACAGGTGGCCCGCGCTTTCTCGAGCCGTGCTCCTCTCCTCGAGCCCCGAGCTTTTACGTTGTCGTGCGACGGGGGGCGGGAATTGTTTCTCGTCTACCGAGCGTCGAGCTTCGGAATGGCAGAGCGGCCGGGGGCATGGGGGGGGGGGTCCCGTCGAGCTCCTGATGCCCGCCCACTGGTTAAGTCCTTGGCTGGCTACGGTTAGCAGCAGCAGCGGCCGTGGGGACGGTGTTGCAAGGTGGACGCAACAATCGCCCGCGGCAGACAGCGCGACGGTGATGAGGAATTCGACCAAACGAAGACCTTTGTATCCAAGTTGGTCATAAATATCCCCACCCCCCACCCCCCACTACCCGAACCTCACCTGAAATCCCACGACCCCCTCATCGTTTAACAAGGTGCTGTGAGTTACGTTAACCTCGCTGTATGTGTATTATGTATCAAACTTAAAATACGTATAATATTAACCCAGAGTGTAGCATTTATCTTATTTTGCTCGGTTTTTTTGTACGTTCTATTTAGTTTTCAGAAGTTAAAGAACCTAATGTACCGACTTGTGAATTTCTATACATTGTACGCAGTTTGTTGTACGATAGACGCGTTGAGCAAGGACTTGGGTACGAATCCGTCGCGGCGAAATACACGAAACGCCAGTTCACACGCGCTCACATATCGGCGTCTCAAACCTCCCTCCCCCAAACCACCCCTTGATGACGGATCGGTTGGCGTCTTAAGACCGGCTTCTGTAGAGGCCTGCCCAAGTTTCCCAGTCGTCGACACGCGTTAAAAGACGATTGGGGCGAAAACAACAACGACAACAATTTCTCGAGGGCTTCGTGGACGCTGCGTTTTTGAAAACTTCTTGCGAGTCACGTGCCGGCGGCTTGAGAAGATGTCGTTTCGCGACTCATTCCGGCGGCGGCCAATACGCGGATCGCAATGCCTCGGGCGGGCGGGCAGGGATGACCGCTGAGAGGTTACATTGCATATCTGCAAACAGAATCCGAACGAATCCGGCGGAAAGCTTATTTTCGTGACGCCCGACGGCAAATAGGAATCCCACGGCCTCCGAATTCGAACTACAAAAACGCTTGCGGACGTCTACCGATAGATGGCGCCATTGTTCAGCATGGCTATCGAATATGTCGGCCATTCTCCCCGTTCCCAGACGTCTGGGCCGGTTGGGTGGGTTGGGCGGCTGTTGTCCCGTTCAGCGCCGGATCTGGGAACGGCGTGAGTGGCTCGGCGTTCATTTTATTTAGAGATAGGTGCAGCAGCGCCGTTTTTTTTAATCATCAAGGCGTCGTTAACTCACCGCGGAGAACCGTAGCGGAGGCCTCGGCGCACCAGTAAAGTTCCGTCGTGACGTGCACGTCATCGGAATGGAATCGGAAGAACAGCTGATCGTGTACACGTAACGAATCGTAAAGGGTTATGGAAGGGGGTTAATCCATCCCGTAGCTCGCCCGTGGATCGCAGAGGCCCACCGAGGCCCACGCCAGAGCGTGTTATCGCCGCGCTCCGCGTCCTGGCCCACCGCTGGCGTTGGGAGGCTCGAGGGTGACCTAGGAGGGGTCGAAGTTTCGGCGTCCTTGAGACTTGCTATGCCGTGGCGCTCACGCCTCAGAACGTTGAGACTCGGCTCCAGGAGCTTGAGCTTTGATGTTTCGGCGACCTGCGGAAACTTGGGTTTTTAGAATCTCGGTGATGCTTCAGCACTTTTGAGGCTGTGAAGGGTGGCCAGGTCTCGGTGGGTTCTGAAACGCAGGAATCCCCGGGACCGAGTTTCCTCGGGACCTTCTGAGACTTGCAGCGCTCCGGGAATTTGAGTTTGTGGCATTGCCGAGATGCAAGGAGAGAACTGGGTTGTCGGAAGTTCGACGCCAGATTTCAGGGACAGCAAGGCCGTCTAAAAAGAGTTCCCTCGGGGTGGAGGAGGGAGGGGGGGTGGGGGGGGGCGATCTTGAGACTTAAAAACTCCACGGGGGGGGGGGGGGGGGGAACCGCGATTGAGTTCACCAAAAAAAGTCTCGAGTGGCATTTCAAACTTGCTCGGCGGTGCGTCGAGGTGGGGGGCACCGCTTAGCAATCTCTTGAGATGCCCCCCACGGTTTTTGTCTGACGGCTGGCGTTGCACGCCGGGCTCCTTACAAGAAATGTGGCATTAACCGATCGCTGTTGTTACGATGATGCTGTTTACGTTTGTAATGTGCGCGCGGATTTCGCCACCCCTTCCACCCCCCCCCCCCTCCCCTGTTTGAATCCGTATTATCGTCGTTATTACACGCGCATTCACGAGCGGTGGATTTGATATCTTTTTTAGCTTTTGACGTCGTACCTCTCGCAGAAACGCGCCCACGATTGCGTTTGGTTTTTTTTTACGTTCGGGCAACAAACGCCGGACGACACTCCGCTGTCCTAACACGCGCGCCACTCCTACGAACGTACCGTGCATACGTGACGTTACGTACGTACGCACGCACGTCCATGAGAATTTCGTAACGTTTGTGGCTCACGTGCTGCCAGGCCTGCGGGTTGGATACGACCGGATTTCTTTTCTTTTTTTGCACGGCCCGCGGCTGACTCGCACAAGGCGTTGCCACTTCGAAAGAGCCCCCTAGCAAACAACGGGGGGGCTGTCACTTCGCATTGCGTGGTGTGTTTGAGCCCGATGATCGTGCCGGACGAAGCAAGATGAGTCATCGCTGTGCTGACCTCCCCCTTCGTTGTGAATCCGGCTTCGAGTCGTTGCACGCTCCGCGGTTCTGTTCTCTGGGCGAGTCTCGTCGCTCGCCCGGCCCGGAAATTTTTTTTTTGTTTGTTACATTTCCCATTTGTACATCGTAACCACCCGTTATCAAGCATCCGCATCTGCTGCTGCTGCCACCGCCGCGGCGGCGGCGGCTTGCGACAGACGCGGATGTCTCACTGATCAGGTCCTGAAGAGGGGAAATATCTTGGGGGCTGGCAACAACGACGACACGGAAGTTTCGACGCACGCGCCCGTACGCTTCTTTCGCGGACGCGCGCGCTTGCGTTGCTGTTGGGCGTCGTGTCTCGGGTGACGCCAAGGCGCGTGCGTGCGTGCGTGCGTCCATGTCTGGCCGCCCCCCCCCCCTGGTTCCCTGGTTCCGCCAAAGTTATTTTTCCATCCTTATTCAACCCCGTAACCAAAAGGGTTTTTCTCGTACCACTGCTGTGTATAAGCGCAGCTGCACGCGATGGTAGTGAGCGCTGCTTTGGGTCACGCAATTGGTGACGAGTGGATTTGCAGTCGTATTTCTCATTGCCTGCCGTGCCTCGGCGCAGCGTTTTTGTTGTGTGGTGCTCTCAATATCGCCCCCTGTTAGGTGGAAAGGCTACGTTCCTGGGGCAGGAGCAAGTGTGGTCCATAGCAAAACGATCACCGCTGACTTCCCGATGCGCTAACCTGGTGCGGCCTCACGACGTGGTTACTCATTTTATTCACCCTGGAGAGATGATGATGATTGTGGTTGTTGTGACGATGATCATGATGGCTGAGAACTCGAGACGGGGTTTGTGAACTTGTTTTACTCGAGTCGAACACAACACAACATCACGTTCAAGATAAACCGCCCACACTGTTAATATAATCGGACGCACATGGTATACAGATGACATTGACAAAACAAAACCGCGTTCTACGATTTGTTGTTTGTTAGTCATTAACGTGGGTCTCGGGACAGAGGACGACCAATCGCCGTCGCTAGTTCGTCACGGATGATGTCTGCGGCTCTGATCGCCGACGGGGTTATTCAATCTGAAGAGAGAAACCAAACTGAGATGACATTGCGAGCGATACCTCTTTTTTTTATTTCTCCTCCCTAACATTTGTTATTTTGCTTGCCTTTAGAACGTTAAGCGTAACTTTTTTTGCTTGTTAATGATGCCACTCCGTGTCTCTCAAGTTTCCGCTGAACCCAACTCATTTAAGCAGCAGTAGCAGCAGCAGCACATGATTTCATAACGGCATGACATGAAATGACTCGGGGTCGTTTTGGAGCAAAGAACGGCGATTGAATCCTGTGCACGTCCGACATACGCAGGGCCCAGTCAGCCACGGCATGGGCTCACGGATTTTGTGGGGCCCGCCATTGTATATATATATACACGCGATGTGAACTACCTCGCTTGGTACGCAGGAGGTCAATTTATATTTTATTTTACTATTATTTTTATCGTGGTTTTTTGCTCTTATTATTTTAAATGTATTATTTTTATTTGTTATTTTATTTTTTGTTGTTTTCTATCTACGTGACTTTACCGAAAGAACCAGAACATGAAAAGGAGGTCGTGGGTTCGATCCCAATCCCCTGACGCCTGCTGTGGATTTGGAGTTTGCACGTCTCTCTCTCTCCCCCGTGGTGGTCGCGTGGATTTTTCTCCGGTGTCCTTCCCCCCTCCACATTCAGAATTGGTGTCACACGTTTGGAGTTACTTTCGCCGCAACACATTTCCACGCGTTCATGATGATAAGCCACTTTGTTGAGCTGCTATAATTTGTGATAGCCAGAGTCGAAGCTACACAGCTCAGTGAGGCTAACCTGGTAAAATAAAAACGTTCAATAAGTAGTATAATATATAAAGCCTGGTAATGAGGCTCAAACGCAAGATTGTACACGTACAGCCCGAGTTGTCACTCCACTGCTGGATTAGGGCCTCTCCACGCCGTGGAGGATGGGGGAGGGGGTATTTTTGGGTTAGATCGCGTAAATATATACGTGTCGTTAAACCCGCCCACCACCCGACACAGCCAATTAGTAAGGGTTGTCACTTCAACAAAACGTGCTAATTCGAGTAAACTCACAACATTTACACATTTACGCGATCTAACCCGAAAAAAGCCTCCGTTATGGGTTATATTGTTCGCAAAAGTCTACGTGTTAAACTTGAGGAGGGTGTATTTGACCATACGTACGCTGGTCAGTGCGGGTTGCTTTAAGGTGCGGGTGGTGTCCGCCTTCTGCTGTGCACAGCACCGACGACTGCACCCCGGCTTTTGCACAATCGTGGTCACCCATCTGAGCGCTATCCCAGCCTCAAAGCCTCCATCGTGATTACACCGCAAACAGCGGGCCTCCCTTTGTATGAAATAATAATGATCGTGTATTGTTGTCCATCTGCCTATTGACCTCCAGGCTAATGTTTCCATGGGTGCGTGGTGAATATTAACAAAGCAAACATTTAATTTTTAATGATGGCATTATAGCCATACCTCGTATAGGGCTCGGCACGCGTTCGTTGCAAACGGAGCACTAGAATATGAAACGGCGCTTTGGGAGGTCACGATGCCTCCTACAGCCGATGCCTCGTCTACTTCCATACATGGGCAGAGGCGCCCCTACGGGCAATGCTACGCCCACTGCCATATAGAAGCAGAGGCCCTGATAGGCAATGCCATGCCCACTTCCATATATGGTTAGAGATACGCTCCTATGGGCAACACCACGCCTATTTCCATATACGGACCGATCTTTCCTCCACGTTCAAAGAGGGTTGTAAGGACACAGTGTTATAGGAGGCAGCGCTGTAATAAGTATGCATGTATTACATTCCGGTGTGAAAAGGAATAACAGCTATAGTAAAGATGCAACGTATGCATAACTGTGTTTATTTGCGAGGGGGTGAGGTGAATGATATAGACCGGTTTGTTTAAATGAAAGGAATATTTCATGTTTTCCATACAGAAGTCAGGCCGTGTGGCTCAAGAGATGCATTCATAATGGCCGTGTCGAGCTCCTGAGTTTGACTCCTGTTCGTTCATTCGCTTCTAAATCCGCTTGTCCTCGTGAGGGTCGCAGCAGCAGAATGTTGAGTAGGGCGGTCCAGTCGTCCCTTTCACTGGCGACGGACTCTAGCCAGCCGAGCGACCGTCTCGCCAGCGTGTCCTGAGTTGGCCCCAGGGTCTTCGCCCAGCGGGACGGGGTGCCCGGTAGATTTCCGGGAGTCTACCAGGGGCATCCTTACCGGGTGCCCGAACCACCTCAACTGGCTCCTCTCGATCCGGAGGAGCAGCGGCTCAACTCTGAGGCTCTCCTGGATTACCGAGTTCCTCGCCCGATCACGGAGAGTGAGCCTGGCAACCCTGCGTAGAAACCTCATTTCGGCCCCTTGTACCCGCGATCTCATCCTTACGGTCATTACCCAAAGCTCATGACCATAGGTGAGGGTGGGAATGTAGATCGACCTGTAAACCGAGAGCTTTGTTCGAGAACTCGGCTCCCGCTTCACTACCACCGACCGTTACAGCGCCCACAACACTGCGGACGAAGTACCAATCTGCCAACCGATCTCCTGCTCCCACTCACCATTACTCGTAAAAGGAGGTTTTTAAACACCTCCACTAAGGGCAGCTGTTCTCCCCTCAAGTGGAGAGCACACTTCACCGTCTCCCGGGAGTGAACCATGACCTCAGATTTGGAGGTGCTGATCGCAGACTGACGAAGCAAAGAGGACGTCATCTGCATAAAGCAGCGACGCCACCTCCATGTCCCCGTACAAGTTTCAAGTTTTCATTTATTAGGTATAGCCCTGTGAGCCATGCGGCTCTTAAGTTGGGTGCAACCGCAACAAACAAAATACGAAGAGAGAACATCTCGAAGCGACGACGCGCAACAGAAACATCCTGGACAAACCAGCAAATCCTCAAAGAAAAAAAAAATGTACTACAACGCTGTGTGCAAAAATCCTAGTGTGATGCAAGTCAAACAACAACAATCATGAGACAATTTCGATTAACCATATGTTTTTGAAATCACCAACACAAAGCCACAAAAACAATGTAACAACAGTAATCACAGGAACTGTGACCCAAATTTAACAACAAAGATATACATAACATGTACGACCAAACTTGCAGCTATAGCTGGCAACATGACACTCCCAGTGTATGATGTGTGAGTGAGTCAGTGGTAGTGTGAGTGAGTATATGATGAGTGAGTGTATCACGGCCTCTTCCCGCCATCATGGCCTCCTTCCCGCCATCACGGCCTCCTCCCCTCAGCTCCGCCGCCCCCACCGGTCCCCTCGGCCCCACCGGCCCCCTCGGCTCCGTCGGCTTTGTTGGCTCCCTCTGTTCGCCGCCTCTCGCCCACCGCAAACGGCCCCGCCAGCCGCTGGGAGTGCGTGCTGGGAGGCGGCCATCTTTTTTTTTCCATCACGGCCTCCTCCCGCGGCTCCTTCAGCTTCCTCGGCTCCCTCTGCTCCGTTGGCCCTGTTGGCTCCCCCGGCCCCATCGCCCCCCCCCCCCCGCTCGCGCCTCTCGCCCACTGCAAACGGCTCCGCCAGCCACCGGGAGCGCGCTCTGGGAGCGTGCACCTCAGACGGCCATCTGGGCGCACCTCCCCCTGGGTCGTGTGTAGAAACGTGAAGGCAGAGACTTCTCCAGCTTGATTTGACTTTTGCCTTGGAAGCAAAGCGTTTATCACAACAATACTCATTACAATCCTAACACTACGGAGTATCGGCTATGTCACCCGCTAACCTAAGGGATGCAAACAATCTGCTCCTAAATTTCGATGTAAAGCTTTCGTGACTGCAGGGATTCATCTTCTTGGTTCTTTCGGTAAAGTCACGTAGAAGGGAAATAATAAAATAAAATAAATAAAACATAAATACTCCAGGCTACGCTCCCAGGGTGCTAGCCGAGGTCTTCCATCTTCCCCCGTTTTCGAAAATGCAGGACCGTTAGCGATAAGACGCAGTTTCATAGACAATTCTGGGCTACCCCGCTCCCCTGCAGTTGACCGTTAGCCTAAATACCCCCCATCCCTTGGCCACGTGGAGTTCACCCCAGGTCAAGAAGCCAACACCCCGCAGGCGCTGTGGCGCTCGCTTCTGTAGCTGAGCAAGTGTTACGCCACCGTCACCACCGCCACCTCCTTGCAGAGCGAGCGGGGCTTTCCCAGGCAGACTGAGGGCATGGGCGCGCTGCGCAAAGCTGCCGTGGGCTCGGAGGCCACGGAGAACAGTGCGGTCGTGCGTTCTCGTCCGAGCCGAGACTGCGTGTGCGATTGTGTTAGTGTGTGTGCGAGTGTGAGTGTGGTGTTTGTGAGTGTGAGTGTGTTTGCGAGTGTGTGGGTGAGAGTATGAGTGCTGAGGTACTCCATACCTCAAGCTGCGCCTTGATATCCTGTCAGTGAAAATCACATACAGGTGTGGAAACGAGATGCACCCTTGGCAGAGTCGAATACCCCCATTGAGCGACTTTGATTTAACACCAAGAATAAGGACACAGCTCTCACTCTGGGAACAGAGGGACCGGATAGCACAAAAAAGCGGCACCGGTAGGTCATACTCCCGCAGCACCTCCCATAAGACATTGCGGGGAACACGGTCACATGTCCTCTCCAAGACTACAAAGGAGAGGTGGACTGGAGAAGCGTACTCCCATGACCCCTCAAATATCTATGAGAGAAAAGAGCTGGTCCATTGTTCCACGACCATGACGGGAATCCACATTGTTCCTCCTGAATCTGAGGCTCGTCCACTGGGCAGAGCCTCCTCTCCAGCACTCTGGCATCGGCTTTACCTGGGACGCTGAGGAGTGTAATCCAGAGGTACTGTAGCCCCCTTCCCTGTAACATTGAAGAGGCGTGTTCACTACAACACTCCCACACTGTCCAGCACTTTCAACAACTCCGGGCGAATCTCGTCCACCCCAGCAGCTTTGCTGCTGCGACTTCAGCAGCCGTGATGGATCAGACGCCCCCAGCTGTTGCCAGGACTGTCTCCTCAGAGGAGGGCATGTCCACCAGGTTAAGGAGCTCCTCAAAGTGTTCCTTCCACCTCTTGACAATCGAGGTCCTGAACATCGTCCACTCGGACTCAATGTTGGAGAAATTTTCCCGGAGGTGGAAGCTGAAATCTTTCTGCACTATTCGTTTGGGCCTTCCACATCTATGTGGTCAGTACGCCAAGCGCCAAATCTAACCTACCAACAGGTGCTGATCATCTAACAGCTCTGCCCCTCTCTTCACCCAAGTGCCCTGAACATACGGCCTTGAGTCCGATGATACAACTATGAAGTCAATCATTGACCTTCGGCCCAAAGTGCTCTGGTGCCAAGTACACTCGTGAGCATCATTGTGTTCGAACTTGGTGTTTGTTATTGACATTCTGTGACTAGCACAGAATTCCAATAACATCTCACCGCTCGGGTTCAGATCAGGGGGGCATTCCTCCCAATCACGCCTCTCCCAGATATCTATCGTTTGCCACGTGAGCATTGAAGTCGCCCAGTAAGACGATGGAGTCAGTAGGTGGCACTCTGTCGAGCACTGCAGCCACCATTTCCAAGAAGGCTGAATACGCTGAACTGCTGTTTGGTGCATAAGCACACACAGTCAGAGTTTTCCTTTCTGAGACCTGAAGTCTCATTGAGGCGACCCTCTCGTATCCACTGGGACAAACACCGACTGAACAGCACCCAGCTGGGGGCTTGTGAGTATCCCCACACCCACCCGGGGCCTCTCGCCAGGGGTTACTCCGGAATAGGAGACCACCCCGATCGAGAAGTTTGCTTCCAGTGCAAACACTGTGTGTGGAGGTGAGGCTGACTTTCCAACTCCTCCACCAGCTCCGGCTCCTACCCCCCCGCCCAGTGACGTGGAATTCCACGTCCCAATAGCCGGTGTCCATCGACAAGCGCCAGTCTGTCCGAGTCCATACCTCTCCCTGCCATGATGGCATCGCACTCCCGCCCCTCGCCATTCGTCCTGCGAATGGTGGGCCCACAGGACGGCGACACGAAGCCTTTTCGGGCTGGGCCCGACCGGGTTACGTGGGGTCAGCCGGCCACCAGGGCACTTGCCGGCGAACACCTCCCCCAGGAGACTCCCGTTTGCTTGAACTTAAACCGGCTTCTCAAGGAGGGTAGCAAGTTCACGGTCTAATCCCCCAGCCATCAATAACTCGCCAAATGTTCTTGTAGACTCGCATAGAAACTCCAAAGGAGGGGGGTTTTGGTCATTCTTGGAAAGTAAAAAAAAAATTAATAGCTGACTCGCGCAACACTTAAAGATGACGAGAAATGTTGATGTTCGCTTGAACTCAAAGCGGCAAGTTCCCCACTGCTTAAAACTGTGATCAACCAGGTACGATGGGGGAATTTCTGCCCACTCTGTGCTCTGACGCAGTGTCCTCAGCATCATGATGGTGGTGATGAGTGTTTTATCATTATTGATTTGGCATGTTTCATCTGCTCACCGTATCGGATGAAATTGCATCGAGTGCCAGCTCTATCTGGTTGAACTCCTTTTATGTTTTCTGTGCTTGAATGTGCCTGGTTTTTAATGTTTCTGATTTGAACAATGCATAATGAATCTGTTTTATGCTCTTATCTCGATCCATCCCTATCTGGTGCAGTGTGTCCTCAAAATACCGGGCTAAATCTGCATCGGGCTGCCTAGGTATATTGATTACTTAACAAATACCTATAATTTCCACACTGATCGAACTCATCCTATTTGCAGGTTGGAATGTTACGCATTTTTTTCATTTTCTATTATATATACGTTATTTACAATCTACAAAGCAAAATACAAAAGCAAAGTGTGAAAGAAAAGTAAAACCCCGCTTACTCAAAATCACAAATTCTCGAATGCGCAATGTGATTGCTGCAGGCGGCCGCTTCAGAGTTCAAAGTTCAAAGTTTATTTATTAGGTAAAGCCCTATGAGCCATTCGGCTCTTGAATCGGGTGCAACCGCAACAAACACAAAAACTTGAACAAGAAAACATCTTAAAGTGACTAAGTGCAAACAGAAAATCCAAGAAAAGACAGCAAAATATTGCAGAAAAATCACCGTACACCAACCCTGTGCAAATATCCCAGTGGGATGCAAGTCAAACAACAACAATAACCACAAGACAACTTAGATTAAGGCCATCAGTCTAACTCTGTACTACAACAAACAAACATGGCCAAGCCAAAAAACTTTTCGAAAATCACCAAAATAAAACCATAAAAGCAATAAAACAGTGGTCATAGGAACTGTGATCGAATTTTCACAATAAACGACGTAAACAACATGTACTACCAAACTCTGCAGCCACAGCATCACGCATCACGAGTGACGCGTGATGCTGTGGCTGCCTGGCACCCAGCCCTTGAACGCCGTGTGGAGTCGCAGCTACCAACAATTCAGCGTTCCCTTGCGATGTCCGTGCTTTGCTTTCGGGAGTGTTTTCAATTGTCGGTTCCGATGGGGTTTTTTTTCTTCAATGTTTAGAGGCCCCATTTTATATATGGGATGCAGTCTATCAATCCACCATGGGACCTCCCTTGCCAATATGAAAACATAAGAATGGGTTTTACCCTTTCTGGAAATAAAACAGGTATTAAGATGTTGAAACACCAAACAAAAACCTTTTGCAAGGAATCATGTGTGAATTAACCACATATAAATTTCGATTTAAAGCTTTCGTGACTGCAGGGATTCATCTTCTTGGTTCTTTCGGTAAAGTCACGTAGAAGGGAAGTAATAAAATAATAAAAATAAAACATTATGTTTTATTTTTATAATAAAAATTAAACATAATATGTTTTATGTAATATGTTTTATTTTTATAATAAAAAAAAACATAATATGTTTTATTTTTATTATTTTATTACTTCCCTTCTACGTGACTTTACCGAAAGAACCAAGAAGATAACCACTATACTTGTGGTGAACATTCAAACAAAAACCATGCTCTGGTAGTATATGATGCATTTTCTTTGAAACTGATTGGTCCACACCAGAGACAGCTTTCTTTAGAGCCTCGTCTCAAACAGTGTTAGACCAGAGGTTGTTCGCCTTTTGGCGTCCTCTGGTAAACGTTGTGGGATTTGCTCTCCGACAGACCGGTGGGCTGAAGTAGTAACTGATTGGCGCGTTGTTTACGTGACGAACCTTTCTGGCTGTGTCGGGTGGTGGAGGGTTACGACACATTTATACTTACGCGATCTAACACAAAAACCTTAATTATGTTTCAACTCCATCTGATTGAGACGTGCATCTGTTACAAATCCATCTGATTGAGAGGTGCATCTGTTACAACTCCATCTGGCTCCGGATCCCACTTGTCAACATCTCAGAATCAGAATTAGCATTTCGAATGGAGGAATCCCATGAGTCGTGAATAATCAATTTTTTTTGCAGATGTCCAGACATTTGGTAAGAGCCTTGTCTGGCCGATGTGCTACCTTTGACGAGATTTTAATCTGCTTGTTTAGTTCAAATCAAGGGGGGCTCGATGAATGTGTTGGCAGAAGCCACTTTTCCTGCGGAGGGAGAATGCATCAAAAATGTAACCTGTGTGAACTTACGATTTAGAGCCCCTGTTTGAGCGTTTGCAATGCTTGTGAGTTTGTGTTTGTTTTATGCGGTTCACGGATGTCATCTAAACTAAACTATTGTTGATTTTACCAGGTAAGGCCCTACTGACCTGCAATGTAGTAGCTCTTTTTCATAAGCGACCTGGGCATCACAAATGATAGCAGCTCCACGAAGTGGCTTATCATCTTGATTTAAGACGATTGCCTGCGTTGCGATCGAAACGTCGTGATCTTTTATTTTTCTATCTACGCGACTTCACCGAAAGACCCAAGGAGTATGGCTTATCATCGTCACGTGGAAATTAATAGCAGCGGACAAATACTCTAAACGCGTGACGTTGATTATAAATGTGAAGGGGGAAAAACTGGTGGACCCGGA
>NW_026892140.1:332413-383266 GCF_015708825.2 Lethenteron reissneri
TCTGGTGGTTTGGTGGTGGCGGTGAGTTGAACACAGGCACACAATGTAGAATTGGTGTGTTTAGATTGTTGAATGTGCGTCAAGTGTGTTTGGTGTTAGCTCAAGATATTAATAATGATGGTCATTCAGTGCATTTTGTATTTAATCCACTTAGAATGCCGTTAGAATGCAGCAGTTACGTTGCATTACGGATGTGTTGGTTGTGATGGGGAAAGTGACTGAATGATACAGTAGACTCGATCACATTTGTGGATTAACCGCAAACCTCAGATTGTGACGTAAATCAATAACTCGTGGATTTTCGCTTCAGCTAAAATGAGTCGTCTAACAGCAGTCAACAACAACAACAACAACATTGGTGTTCTCGGAAACGTTTCATTACAAGTCGCGCAAAATCCACACGGTCGCCCCTACAGTCGAGCAGTTGCATTTGTCTTACTGATTGTCCGTGTCGGGTGGTGGTGGTGGAGGGTTGCGACACATTTATAATAACGCGATCTCACCCAGCAACATGAATGCATAATACTGGTCGTGTTCAACTAGTTTGTTTACAACGGGGGGCAGAGTTCGATGCTGATGGGCGTGGCTCTGCTCTGTGACCTGAAATTCTTCATCGGAGATGACCAAATCCCAACAGTGTCTGAGCAGCCGGTAAAAAGCCTTGGAAGGTGGTATGATGCAAGCCTGAAGGACAAAGACCAGGTGTAACAGCTGCGCAAAGACATTAGTAGTAGCCTACAGTCCATCGACAACACCCAGCTACCTGGAAAGTTAAAGGCCTGGTGTCTGCAGTTTGGTCTCCTACCCCGGGTGTTGTGGCCCCTAGCAGTGTATGAGGTTCCAATCTCAACAGTGGAGAAGATGGAAAGAGGAGTCACAGGCTACTTAAAGAAGTGGCTCGGAGTTCCACGATGCCTTACCACCATAGGCCTCTATGGAGATGGTGTCCTCAAGCTGCCCCTCACCAGTCTAACCGAGGAATTCAAGTGTGCAAAAACCAGGCTCCAGATGACACTGAGTGAATCTCGAGACCCAGTGGTGAGCAACAACGCGCCGACCTTGGCAACTGGGCGCAAATGGAGGCCAGGAAAAGCAGTCCAGGAGGCAACAGCAGCCCTCAGACATGCTGACATTGTGGGTCATGTTCAGCAAGGGAGAGGAGGCCTTGGGCTAACTAGCCGTGCTGCTTGGAGTAAGGCCACTGCACCAGAGCGGCGGAAGATGGTAGTGCAGGAAGTACGCCATCAGGAGGAGGCTGCAAGGTGGGCCAAGGCAGTCTCTCTTGCCAAACAGGGACAGTGGACTCGATGGGACAGTGTGGAGAAGAGGAAGATCAGCTGGAAGGAGCTGTGGGCCATGGAAGCGAGGCGGTTGAGCTTTTCCATCAGAGCAACATATGACATCCTTCCAACACCAGTTAATCTTCACCAATGGTATGGTGAAGATCCGGACTGTGTCCTCTGTTCCATGCCAGCCAACCTCAGGCACATTCTCACAGGGTGTAAAACAAGCCTCACCCAAGGACGCTACACTTGGCGTCACAACCAAGTCCTTAAAAACCTTGCGTCCGCTGTGGAGGACAAGCGAGCTGCCACCAACTCCCTACCACCCCCAGCAGCATCACACCCCTTACGGACGACCTAAACCACCGAAGAGCGGCTCTACACCATTAGAGCGAGACCAGCTGCGCTTGGCCCGCGACTGGAAAATGCTAGCTGACATTGGCCGGCAACTTGTGTTTCCTCCGGAGATCGCAACCACCACCCTAAGTCCTGACATGGTGCTCTGGTCCCGTTCACTCAAGAAGGTCTTCATCATTGAGCTCACAGTACCCTAGGAGGACTCAGTAGATGAGGCTTATGAGCGAAAACATCTGCGCTATGCCGATCTAGCTGCCGAAGCACGGCATCATGGCTGGAACACAGAAGTCCGACCAGTGGAGGTGGGCTGCAGAGGTTTTGTGGCAACATCTACAACCAGACTGCTTAGAGACCTGGGAATTAAGGGCCAGAGCCAGCGTTCGGCAATCAGAGCTGTATCGGAGGCGGCAGAAGGCAGCAGTCAGTGGCTCTGGATGAAGAGGAAAGACCCCAGCTGGGCCCCGAAATGAGAGGGCCAGGAGGTATGCAGTCAACAATGCTTGACTCAGGGAGGAGGACGCCCCTGCCATGCATAGTCCCATGGGATGTTGGCTATCAACAACAAGGCAACTCCTATGACTAATTGGGAATGGGACGCAAGCGCAGGATTGATCACCCTGTCGCTGGCCGCCTTTGGGGAGGGTGTATAGTATGAAAGGCCGAAACACCCTAGGAACCAAAGGTTCACTACTGACGATGCGCTCCCCAAATTTCACCAGGCTCACTGTTCATGAACTCTTGGAAGTGCTTGCACAAAGGATAGTAACATCTCATCCTGTGTTCTTGGAATCTGGGCCAAGTCTTCTGCGCGTTCAGCAGGAATTGTCATCACTGATTGCTCGTTAGTGCCACACATTTTAGTTTCGTTTGCAAACTCAATCGAACTCTGCAGGGACCCGAGTTGGATTCCTGCTCACGGCCAAAAACAGTTGATGATTATCTGAACCGGTCGTGGGCCTCCCCGAGGTCAACTCGGCCTAAAAGTTGTCCCTTGTGCGATGTGTAAACATCACCACTAGGGAGACAAAGGGGGCCGGGCCTGGTTCTGGTCACCCACCCCCCCCCCCCCCCCCCGTGTGCCACAGTGCCGGCCTTGATAAGTGCTGCTACTCGCTAACAGCACTTGCCCCCGACAGTCTGTTAGAGGCTATACGGGGGATCTTTGTCTTTGGCAGTGGCGGTGCAGAAGGTGCGTGCAGGAGGTGCGTGCAGGAGGTGCGTGCAGGAGGTGCGTGCAGGAGGCCGAACGGCGCCCGGAAGAGACGCGTCCCACGAAGAGCTTCCATGAAGAAGTGCGGGAGCGAGGCGAGAGGGGGCCAAGGGATGGGCCGCAGGAGGTCTGAGGGAGGGCAGCGAAGGGGGGGGGCAGATGAACGTCAGCGAGGGACAGGAGCTCGGCCTGAGGGGCACAGAACTGGGGCGGAGTCGGGAAGCGGGAGGGGAAGAGGGGAGAGAGAGACGGCGCAGCAAGAGTCGAGGGCCAGAGACGCGGCGAGCGAGAGACGCAGAGACGAGGCGGCGAGGGGAGCACGGCAAGAGAGAGAGAGAGACAACCATCAGAGGAATTTCATTCAACGGTTCTTGAGGCAGAGGCTAGGGGGGTCCGGTTCGGACGGAGCGAGAGAGACGGGGCGAGATGAGGGGAGGGGCAGAGACGTCGCGAGAGATCGGCAAAGAGAAGGGGAGGCGAGGGGAAGACAGGAAGAGAGAGAGAGACATCAGAGGGCGCCGAACCTTCGTCGATTTATAAGCGAGAGGTTAGAGGGATTCAGTTGGGAAGGAGGGAGAGAGACGGGGGCGCAGAGAGGGGGAGAGACGGGGGGGCAGAGAGGGAGGGAGACGGGGGGGGCAGAGAGGGAGGGAGACGGGGGGGCAGAGAGGGGGAGAGACGGGGGGGGCAGGGAGGGAGGGAGACGGGGGGGCAGAGAGGGGGAGAGACAAAGGGACAGGGAGAGAGAGAGATGTAGATGCCACTGGTTCTTCACGTTCTGCAGATGCCACCGATTCTTCACGTTCTGCAGATGTAGAAGCCACTATTTCTTCATGTTCTGCAGATGTAGAAGCCACTGTTTCTTCACGTTCTACAGATGTAGATGCCACTGGTTCTTCACGCTATGCAGATGTAGATGCCACTGGTTCTTCACGCTATGCAGATGTAGATGCCACTGGTTCTTCACGTTCTGCAGATGTAAATGCCACTGATTCTTCACGTTCTGCAGATGTAGATGCCACTGGTTCTTCACGTTCTGCAGATGCCACCGATTCTTCACATTCTGCAGATGTAGAAGCCACTATTTCTTCATGTTCTGCAGATGTAGAAGCCACTGTTTCTTTACGTTCTACAGATGTAGATGCCACTGGTTCTTCACGCTATGCAGATGTAGATGCCACTGGTTCTTCACGCTATGCAGATGTAGATGCCACTGGTTCTTCACGTTCTGCAGATGTAGATGCCACTGGTTCTTCACGTTCTGCAGATGTAAATGCCACTGATTCTTCACGTTCTGCAGATGTAAATGCCACTGATTCTTCACGTTCTGCAGATGTAAATGCCACTGGTTCTTCACGTTCTGCAGATGTAGATGCCACTGGTTCTTCACGTTCTGCAGATGCCACTGATACTTCACGCTCTACAGATGTAGATGCCACTGGTTCTTCACGTTCTGCAGATGCCACTGGTTCTTCACGTTCTGCAGATGTAGATGCCACTGATTCTTCACGCTCTGCAGATGTAGATGCCACTGGTTCTTCACGTTCTGCAGATGCCACCGATTCTTCACGCTCTGCAGATGTAGATGCCACTGGTTCTTCACGTTCTGCAGATGTAGATGCCACTGGTTCTTCATGTTCTGCAGATGTAGATGCCACTGGTTCTTCACGCTCTGCAGATGTAGAAGCCACTATTTCTTCACGTTCTGCAGATGTAGATGCCACTGGTTCTTCATGTTCTGCAGATGTAGATGCCACTGATTCACGTTCTACAGATGTAGATACTAATTCCCTTTGGCACGTGTTTCCTCTCTATTCTCTTGAAATACCTACTAAGAGATGTCTGCACAGTTGTTCTCTTCATCTCTGCACAAATCAACTTGTGATGGGCAATCGCATCGTTGAACTGCGGTAACGGGACATACGGACAGGTTTGCACGTATCTCTGAAAGTTCCCAAGTCGAATGTTTGTAAGTAGAGGTAGTCCCTGTACTACATCGGACACAAGCTGGGGGCAGGGGTGGGGGGTCAGGGAATTGGGAGATGCAACAGATGTTCATTAGGGATAGAGAAGGGGTTGGTTGTCACTGTGGAGGCGGCATTGCCGAGGGGACAGGACAGGAAGGGTGGGTCACCCTTGACACGTGAAGGACACGGCTTCGAATCCCGTCTAGTGAGCAAAACGAACAAAGACGCCAAGGTCACCGTGAACTGATGTCACGACTCCCCCGCGCTGACGTCATATCGAGTTTCATTTAAGTGACGCCACTATATTTCCAAAACGAGTGTGGTTTTTACAGTATTTTTGTTTTAAGACGCGAGGTTGCCCCCTGTCCTTGCTTTGATGTAATATCCCTGCATTGATGCATTTCATTTCATTAAATTGATATCACTAGATTGCCACGGTTATCATTTGTAATTCTTTACGACGCGAGTTTGCCACCAAGATCATCCTCTTATGGAGGTCAGCTCCCGTGGGATATCTCCAAGTCTTCGCAGAAACGTGACTTGGCAAGTCCTGGTTTGTTGCCAGTCGCGTGAAAGTTTGCCACTCAATAGCGTGCATGTACACGCACAGTCATCCTCCCCCGTCTCTCTTCTGCTGTTGTGAATACAGAGGGAGTGCTTCAAAAACAAGTGAACACTTCTGAGACTTTGCAACAACACCACAGGAAAACGTGCTGCCTCCGGCCTCTGGAGACCTGCACCTGTAGAAGATTGCAGGCGCGCGTTGACAATGTTGGCGAAGACTCTTCGGCTTTTTAAATCCTTTATATTAAGTTCGCTTGCTTGCGCGCTTACGACCGTGCAAACCTTTCGGTCGTTTTTTAACCCACTTCCCGTGATCCAATCGAGCTGACATTTTGCACACAGACTCGTTGTGCATGACAATTAATGTTCGTGAAAAATTTTTTCCAAAATTTTACACTTTAGGGAAAACAAATTAAATATTTAATTACCAATTGTTTAATACTGCAGACAATCATCTGACCCATAGGTGGCAGCCATCTCAAGCCAGAGGACTCTAGCCGCCACGCATATAAAGGATTTATAGTGAAAAACTTTGTTTTTACGGGTTATACTTATTGAAGCTATTAGGACGGAACCACGATTGACCTCCGACAGTGGCGATGATGTTCACAATGGGTGAAGGGGCCGAGTTGGTACCCGCGACGGGTTTCGCAAACTCACAACCTTTCCGAGTGTATTTCCTTACGTTGAATACAAAAAAAAGCACGGAATTGCTTGCGATTTTAAGCGCTTTAATTTTGAGCGTACACGCAACGAACAGAAACAATGAACGTTCACTTTACAATCAAAATGCAATCAAAATGTTTTTGAGATATCAAAGATTGCATTTTCAATAAAAACTGCAGAAGAAAAATATTAAATAAATGTGGATATCTACATAAAATTATATTATAAACACACTATCCTAAAAATACAGCACCATATTTTAACACTAAAGCAGTCACTGACTCGCAACAACTTGCAATCATAAGTGACAAGAGTTAATTTCGGGTAAAATCAATGAAAATGGGGTATGCCAATAGCATAAAAAATTAACCCGTAAAAATAAAGTTTTTCACTATAAATGCTTTATATGCGTGGCATCGGGGCGGCTAGAGTCCTCTCGTCCTCTGGCTTGAGATGGCTGCCACCTATGGGTCAGATGATTGTCTGCCACCATTAAGCAATTGGTAATTAAATATTTAAATTTTTACCTAAAAAGTGTCAAATTTAGGAAAAATTTTTCAGGAAAATGCATTGTCACGCACAACGAGTCTGTGTGCAAAATGTCAGCTCGATTGGATCACGGGAAGTGGGTTAAAAAACGACCGAAAGATTTGCACGGTCCTAAGCAAGCAAGCGAACTTAATATAAAGGATTTAAAAATGAGATGTGATTGAGCAAATCTGAGATCAGATTTGGAATCAGCACCCTGAAATTAGTCTAGAACAGCTGCAAAAGTCCAGGCCAGAAAAACATGCTGTGTTGTTGTTGTTGACCAGTGTTAACAGCGAAAGTGTCCACCCCCCCCCCACCTCCTCTCTGAAAATTGATGAAAAGCAGCGACTTAAAACTGAACACCCAAAACATTTGAACTGCGGTGGCTAAAAGTCTCCACCCTGGCTACCATTTCGCCAAGAACAATGGAACGTAAAACAACGTCGCTCAAAACAAACTCCGATTCTCTTTTAATCCTCCGATTCAGAAGTGGTGTCGACATCTGGACCCTCAAACCAGTCAAAGGGTGAGTGTCGCCGTTTTGCAGGAAGCTTGATGGAAGGTAATGCAGAGACCATCTTCCCTTGTTTGATCTTTGCTGTCAACGTGGTTTTTTTTGAGATCTCAATCGCCTGTAACAAATGAACACATTGAAGACAATTGGGCATCGTCAAGAGTCTAAAGTCGTCCTCCTGCTCAAGTGAGCGTGGCTTGGTGTTCGTCTCTCGTGACGAGGTGCACGGCTCCTGCGGTGGATACGTCCTCCACCTTGCCGTGGCGTGTCCTCGAAATAACGCGCGCGGATTCCCCGTGGGCTGCGTGTGACAGGTAAAGTTTCAAATTGAATCGGAAGGAAATTCAAACTCGTGCTAAGGTAGCCGACTTGAGGTTGGCTGCTACATCTCGGACGCTGCAAAGAAATGTCGCATGCCAGATAGTCCAAGTTTAATGTTCTACCGATATGTTGCGTGCCAGACAGTCCAAGTTTAATGTGACGCTCGCTGGGAATGACACTGAGAGACGGTGACAGGAACGTCGTTGTTGTCCAATTAGCACGGTTGGCTACGCACGGTGTTGTGAACGAAGTTCAACACACACGTACACACACACGTACACACGTACACACACACACGTACACACACACGTACACACACACGTACACACACATGTACACACATACGTACACACACACACGTACACATACACGTACGTACGTACGGACACGTACACACACACACGTACACACACAACAACAACAACCGCCATTCGCCACTAAGTGGCGGTGACGTCACCACGACGCTTGTGCCAGGCCAAGTGCACCTTGAGGCCACGTGAAGTGTCGAACGCCCGCTGGCAGGAGGTCACGGGGCAGACCCAGGTGCCACGGGTCGACTGACCGAGATGACCGAGATGACTGGCTGATGCACCACCTGTGCCCCCTACTGTACCAACTTGCTGTGCTTTAGCCACCCGGCGCTCCGCTCGTTGTTGTGAGCGTCGCTCCTCCGCCCTCCGTTGTTGTTGGAGGGCGACTGCCTCCAACTGCCCAGTAGCGTCCTTCACGAGCCTCCTCCACTGAGGCCGATCTTGACACCGCTGGTACCAGTCATCGGCAAGTCCACTCAGCTCCACGTCCTCCTGTACCACATCACTCCATCTCTTCTCTAGCCCGTGCCGCGCCCGTTTAGCCCCCTCGATCCGGCCGAACAAAAGCTGTTTAGGCATGCGGTGGCTGGGCATGCGGGCTACATGACCCAGCCAACGCAGCCTTGCCTGCCGGAGGAGCTCACTGATGGGACTTTGCCCAGATCTTTCAAGGATTTGTGAGCTCCTCACACAATCCAGCCTGGTTAAACCCAGGATGGATCGTAGGCAGGCCAGCCTAAATGTTTCCAACCGGCGAAGATGCTCCACTAGGGGGGTCCACGTTTCGCAAGCGTAGAGAAGGGAGGGAATGACCGTGGCCGAGAAGACCTGAAGCTTCGTGCGGAGCGACAGACCAGGTAGCTTCCACACAGCGTTACGCAACCGATGAAAAGATATTGCCGCTCGACTGATTCGGAGTGAGACCTCTGCTGATAAACTGGAGCCGGTCATAAGCACACTGCCCAGGTATGGGAAACTCTCCACTCTCTCCACAACTGCCCCATCACCAATTGGGAGTTGTGGGGGTGGAGTGTCCGATGGTACAAAATACCCAGGCAGGTGCTTAGTTTTGGTGGGGCTGATGGTAAGGCCCCACCTCTTAGTGGCACGCTCCAGTCTCAGCAGCAGCGTCTCCAACTCCTCTTCTGAATGAGCAGCTATTACCAAATCATCGGCATACATAACGTGGTTGACCAATAGGGAGCCATCCCTTGATCGCACCCGGGCATCGATCAGCCTCCCATTATATCTGTACCAAATGGAAATTCCCCCGGTACAGCTATTGAAGGCTTCACGAACTACGCGGTCAAAATAGATGTTAAATAATGTGGGAGCCAGAGGACATCCCTGTCGCACCCCAAGGTGTACAGGGAAAGGCTCCGACTCCCGGCCACGTAGTTTTACCCGGGCCCGCTCACCATCATGAAGGTCCTTAATGATCGTGAGCAGAGGGTCAGGGACTCCGAAAGCACGAAGAACAACCCAGAGCCCAGTCCTACTGATGGTATCATAGGCCTTGACCAGGTCAATAAAGCAGAGATGTAGGTCTTGTTGGAATTCCCTACACCTCTGCTGTAGCAGACGGACAGAAAATATGGCATCTGTGCAGGACCGCCCTTTCCTGAAACCGCATTGGGGCTCCGCAAGCCTCTCCTCAGCGTGCCTAGCAAGGCGATGTTGAATAATCCTTGCCAGGACCTTACCCGGCACACTGAGGAGTGAGATGCCCCTGTAGTTGTTACAGTCGGTACGGTCCCCCTTCTTAAAGAGGGGGACCACCAGGGCATCCTTCCAGTCCTGCGGAACCCGTCCAGTGGTCCAGACTGTTGTTATGATGTCATATAGGGCAGTCTGTGCACAAACGCCACCCTCCCTCAGCATTTCGCTTGGGAGATCATCTCTGCCCGGTGCCTTCCTGGTCTCAGACTCCGGATCGCCCTCAGTACTTCCTCAACAGCTGGCACCTCAGCCAGCCACTCACAGGGGGTGACCTCTTCCAATATTTGAGGCACCGCAGCCTCAGCAGGGTTATCACCACTTTGTGCCATGATGTTTTCCTGGCTGAGAGAATTTCCCTCCCCCAGGACCTCACAGAAATGCTCAGCAAATCTGCAAACCTGTTCCTGGGGGTCGGAGATTGGATCACCGTTTTTTCCTCTAATGATGGTAATAGGTGTGGCGCTGCAGGTTACTTTTTTGATGGAGTTAAATAGTGATTTGTGATCGCGGGCCACTGAGGCAGACTCCATCTCCTCAGCAACCCGCGACCACCACCCATCCTTGCAGCGCCTTACGGCTCTCCGAACTTCCGAGCGAAGGCTGCGGTAAACCTCCTCATTCTCTGACGTGGGATGCTGTAGGCGATGAGAGTGGGCCTGTCGCTTTTTCTCAATTAACCTGAACACCTCCTCTGTCAGCCAGGGTCTCTGGGGAGGTCTGGACCGCGTACCCAAAGCAGCCATTGCAGCTGCATGAGTCACAGTCCTAAACCTCGCCCATTTACCCTCGACATCAGGTGGAGTGGGGGACGATGCCAACCCCAGCTGCAAGCGATGATGAAATTCTCGCTTGCAACTTTCATCAGCTAACTGAGACCAGGCCACTTTGGTTGGAATGGGGTCCTGGGTGTACACCCACCACCGGAGTGGAAGAAATGGCAGGCGCATCTTACAGATGACTAGTCGATGGTCAGAGGGCAGATCAGCTCCACGGTAGGTCCTGGTGTCAAGGACATGGGCTCGCATCCGCTGGTCCGTCACTATGTAGTCCAGCAGATGTTCTTGCTTGGACCCGGCATGCATCCATGATGTTGTGTGGATGCGCCGATGCCGGAAGAGCGTGTTGGTAATTACAAGCCCATGGGCTGCACAAAAATCTAGCAGCCTCCTACCGTTGTTATTGAGCTGATCTGGCCCATGCCTTCCAATCACTCCAGACCAGGTGCCAGCATCATGACCAACTCGGGCATTGAAGTCACCCAACAAGATGACTCTGTCCCGAGTGGCCACTTTAGCCAGCACCTGTGACAGGAGGTCATAGAAGGCATCTGACTCATCGGCTTTGCCTGCATCCCTCCACGGATGTTCGTCTTCGGTGGGGGCATAAGTAACCACGACCACCACTCCTCGCCTCTGGTTGATGGGAAGGCGAGCCCAAAGTAGCCTGGGGCTTACAGCTTCCCACACCTCACCGCCACGCTCCCACGCCCCCTTCATTCTTTTGTTCAGAAGAAGAGCCACACCCTGTTGTTTGGCAGTCTCCTGCCCCGAGTAGAGGACTGTCCACCCCTCATGGTGGCAGGAGCCAGAACCGGTCCACCGGACCTCCTGAATGCCACAGAGATCCAGGCGGTACCGGTCCAGCTCCCGACAGAGGAGTGGCAGCCTCTCCTCCGCAGTGAGCGTTCGAACATTCCACGTGGCCATCCGCAATGGTTTTTGTTGTTTCTGGAGGAGCCCCGAGGGTGAAGATTCAATCTCCTGGCTCCGCCAAATGGGGTTTGGCCAGGAGACGTCATAGAAGCCTGACCCCCCGGGGCCTCCGGCACAAGCTTATTAGTTACAGGTTTATGTTTAGTTCGTAGTTTAGTGGTGGTTAATTGAAGGTGGAGGGGTTACCAGCCCCTCGCACCCGTCCAGAGCCCCCGTTTAGCCACTGTGGTGGTCACAGACGCCATGAGGGGAGAGGCCAATGGGCATTGGCCCTCCCCCCACAGCACTGCCCACGACAGTGTTGCCCGTCCGGCACCGCGAGGAGGTAGGAGGTTGTTTTGCCGGACAGTGACACACACACAGTGACACACACACAGTGACACACACACACAGTGACACACACAGTGACACACACGCACAGTGACACACACACACAGTGACACACACACACAGTGACACACACACAGTGACACACACACAGTGACACACACACACAGTGACACACACACAGTGACACACACACAGTGACACACACACACAGTGACACACACACACAGTGACACACACACACAGTGACACACACAGTGACACACACACAAACCTTTTTTCCTCCAGGTTCCTCCATAGATGTTGTAGCGGCACCACCACCATCACCACCATCACTATCACCACCATCACCACCACCCTGCACACACCACCACCATCACCACCATCACCATCACCACCATCACCACCACCCTGCACACACCACCACCATCACCACCATCACCATCACCACCACCTTGCACACACCACCATCATCACCACCACCACCATCACCATCACCTCCACCACCACCACCTCCATCAACACCACCACCACCATCACCACCACCACCTCCATCACCACCATCACCACCATCACCAACACCAACATCACCATCAACACCATCACCACCACCACCACCATCGTCACGACCATCATCACCATCACCACCACCATCACCACCATCGCCACCATCACCACCATCACCACCACCGTCATGACCATCACCACCATCACCACCATCACCATCACCACCATCACCATCACCACCATCACCGCCATCACCGCCACCATCGCCACCATCGCCACCATCGCCACTATCACCACCATCACCACCATCACCACCACCATCACCACCACCATCACCACCACCATCACCACCATCACCACCATCACCACCATCACCACCACCATCACCACCACCACCATCACCACCATCACCACCATCACCAACACCAACATCACCATCAACACCATCACCACCACCACCACCATCGTCACGACCATCATCACCATCACCACCACCATCACCACCATCGCCACCATCACCACCATCACCACCACCGTCATGACCATCACCACCATCACCACCATCACCATCACCACCATCACCACCATCACCATCACCACCATCACCATCACCGCCATCACCGCCATCACCGCCACCATCGCCACCATCGCCACCATCGCCACTATCACCACCATCACCACCATCACCACCATCACCACCACCATCACCACCACCATCACCACCACCATCACCACCATCACCACCATCACCACCATCACCACCACCATCACCACCACCATCACCACCATCACCACCATCACCACCATCACCACCATCATCACCACCATCACAACCACCATCACTACCACCACCACCACCATCACCACCACCATCACCACCACCATCACCACCATCACCACCATCACCACCATCACCACCACCACCATCACCACCATCACCACCATCACCACCATCACCATCACCACCATCACCACCACCACCATCATCACCACCATCATCATCACCATCACCACCATCACCACCAACACCACCATCACCACCATCATCACCATCACCATCACCACCATCACCACCATCACCACCATCACCACCATCACCACCATCACCTCCTCCACGTGAGTCATGTCGATGGCGAACATGAACGAGTCCGTGTCGTCAAAACCATCCACGTCCTCCTGACACCTGGGACATGGGGAGACACGGGGAGACACGGTGAGACACGCGGGGACACGGGGAGACACGGGGAGACACGGGGAGATACGGGGAGGAGACACGGGGGGAGACGCGGGGAGACGTGGGGAGACACGGGGAGACGCGGGGAGACACGGCGAGACGCGGGGAGACGCGGAGAGACGCGGGGAGACGCGGGGAGACGCGGGGAGACGCGGCGAGACGCGGGGAGACGCGGGGAGGAGACACGGGGGGAGACACGGGGAGACACGGGGGAGACACGCGGGCACACGGGGGAGACACGGGGAGGAGACACGGGGGGAGACATGGGGAGACACGGGGGAGACACGGGGGAGACACGGGGAGACACGGGGGAGACACGGGGGAGACACGCGGGGACACGGAGGAGATACGGGGAGACACGGGGAGGAGACACGGGGGGAGACACGGGGGGGGGGGAGAGACACGGGGGGGGGAGACACAGGGGGAGAGACACGGGGGGGAGACACGGGGGGGGGGTGTCAGGGTGAGTGTTGGAGGTAAGGATGGTGAGTGGTGAGTGGGATGGTGAGTGGGAGGTGAGTGGGGTGGTGAGTGGGGTGGTGAGTGAGTGGGTGGGTGGATGAGTGAGTGGGTGAGTGGGTGGGTAAGTGAGTGGGTAAGTGGGTGAGTGAGTGAGTGGGTGTGTGGGATGGTGAGTGAGATGGTGAGTGGGTGAGTGAGTGGGTGGGTGAGTGGGTGGGTGGGTGAGTGGGTGAGTGGGTGGGTGAGTGAGTGGGTGGGTAAGTGGGTGAGTGAGTGGCTGGGTAAGTGGGTGGGTGAGTGGGTGAGTGGGTGAGTGGGTGAGCGTTTCCTCACCGCCCTGGGGAATCGAATTGGATGGAGACTGGGTAGTTTGACGACTCTGCAAACGGCAACATTCCCTGCAGACAAGCAAGAGACACGCAAAGACACACAGAGACACACAGAGACAGACAGAGACACACAGAGACACACAGAGGCACACGGAGACACACAGAGACACACAGAGGCACACAGAGGCACACGGAGACACACAGAGGTACACAGAGACACACAGAGACAGACAGAGACACACAGAGACACACAGAGGCACACGGAAACACACAGAGACACGCAGAGACCCACAGAGACCCACAGAGACCCACAGAGATCCACAGAGACACACAGAGACCCCCACAGAGACACACAGAGACACGCAGAGACCCGCAGAGACCCACAGAGACCCACAGAGACCCACAGAGATCCACAGAGACACACAGAGACACACAGAGACCCACAGAGACACACAGAGAGACACAGAGACCCACAGAGACCCTCACAAAGACTCACAGAGACCCATAGAGACACACAGAGACCCACAGAGACCCACGGAGACACACAGAGACCCACAGAGATCCACAGAGACCCCCACAGAGACACAGAGACTCACAGAGACCCACAGAGACCCACAGAGACCCATATAGTCCCACAGAGACCCACAGAGACCCACAGAGAGACCCACAGAGACACACAGAGACCCACAGACACCCCCAAAGAGACCCACAGAGACCCAAAGAGACACATCGAGACCTACACACACACAGTGACACACACACACAGTGACACACACACACAGTGACACGCACAGTGACACACACACACAGTGACACACACACACAGTGACACACACAGTGACACACACACACAGTGACACACACACACAGTGACACACACAGTGACACACACACACACAGTGACACACATACACAAACAATGACACACACACACAGTGACACACACACAGTGACAAACACACACACAGTGACACACACAGTGACACACACACACAGTGACACACACACACACACAGTGACACACACAGTGACACACACACACAGTGACACACACACACAGTGACACACACACAGTGACACACACACAAACCTTGTTTCTTCCAGGTTCCTCCATAGATGTTGTAGCGGCACCACCACCATCACCACCATCACCACCATCACCACCATCACCACCACCATCACCACCACCACCCTGCACACATCACCACCATCATCATCATCAACATCACCACCATCATCACCATCATCACCATCATCACCATCATCATCACCATCATCATCACCATCACCACCACCACCTCCATTACCACCATCACCACCACCACCACCTCCACCACCACCACCTCTACCACCATCACCACCATCACCATCACCACCATCACCACCACCCTGCACACACCACCACCATCACCACCATCACCATCACCACCACCTTGCACACACCACCATCATCACCACCACCACCATCACCATCACCTCCACCACCACCACCTCCATCAACACCACCACCACCATCACCACCACCACCTCCATCACCACCATCACCACCATCACCAACACCAACATCACCATCAACACCATCACCACCACCACCACCATCGTCACGACCATCATCACCATCACCACCACCATCACCACCATCGCCACCATCACCACCATCACCACCACCGTCATGACCATCACCACCATCACCACCATCACCATCACCACCATCACCACCATCACCATCACCACCATCACCATCACCACCATCACCGCCATCACCGCCACCATCGCCACCATCGCCACCATCGCCACTATCACCACCATCACCACCATCACCACCACCATCACCACCACCATCACCACCACCATCACCACCACCATCACCACCATCACCACCATCACCACCACCATCACCACCACCACCATCACCACCATCACCACCATCACCAACACCAACATCACCATCAACACCATCACCACCACCACCACCATCGTCACGACCATCATCACCATCACCACCACCATCACCACCATCACCATCACCACCATCACCACCATCACCATCACCACCATCACCATCACCGCCATCACCGCCATCACCGCCACCATCGCCACCATCGCCACCATCGCCACTATCACCACCATCACCACCATCACCACCACCATCACCACCACCATCACCACCACCATCACCACCATCACCACCATCACCACCATCACCACCACCATCACCACCACCATCACCACCATCACCACCATCACCACCATCACCACCATCATCACCACCATCACAACCACCATCACTACCACCACCACCACCATCACCACCACCATCACCACCACCATCACCACCATCACCACCATCACCACCATCACCACCACCACCATCACCACCATCACCACCATCACCACCATCACCACCATCACCATCACCACCATCACCACCACCACCATCATCACCACCATCATCATCACCATCACCACCATCACCACCAACACCACCATCACCACCATCATCACCATCACCATCACCACCATCACCACCATCACCACCATCACCACCATCACCACCATCACCTCCTCCACGTGAGTCATGTCGATGGCGAACATGAACGAGTCCGTGTCGTCAAAACCATCCACGTCCTCCTGACACCTGGGACATGGGGAGACACGGGGAGACACGGTGAGACACGCGGGGACACGGGGAGACACGGGGAGACACGGGGAGATACGGGGAGGAGACACGGGGGGAGACGCGGGGAGACGTGGGGAGACACGGGGAGACGCGGGGAGACACGGCGAGACGCGGGGAGACGCGGAGAGACGCGGGGAGACGCGGGGAGACGCGGGGAGACGCGGCGAGACGCGGGGAGACGCGGGGAGGAGACACGGGGGGAGACACGGGGAGACACGGGGGGAGACACGGGGAGACACGGGGGAGACACGCGGGCACACGGGGGAGACACGGGGAGGAGACACGGGGGGAGACATGGGGAGACACGGGGGAGACACAAGGGAGACACGGGGAGACACGGGGGAGACACGGGGGAGACACGCGGGGACACGGAGGAGATACGGGGAGACACGGGGAGGAGACACGGGGGAGACACGGGGGGGGGGAGAGACACGGGGGGGGGGAGACACAGGGGGAGAGACACGGGGGGGAGACACGGGGGGGGGTGTCAGGGTGAGTGTTGGAGGTAAGGATGGTGAGTGGTGAGTGGGATGGTGAGTGGGAGGTGAGTGGGGTGGTGAGTGGGGTGGTGAGTGAGTGGGTGGGTGGATGAGTGAGTGGGTGAGTGGGTGGGTAAGTGAGTGGGTAAGTGGGTGAGTGAGTGAGTGGGTGTGTGGGATGGTGAGTGAGATGGTGAGTGGGTGAGTGAGTGGGTGGGTGAGTGGGTGGGTGGGTGAGTGGGTGAGTGGGTGGGTGAGTGAGTGGGTGGGTAAGTGGGTGAGTGAGTGGCTGGGTAAGTGGGTGGGTGAGTGGGTGAGTGGGTGAGTGGTTGAGCGTTTCCTCACCGCCCTGGGGAATCGAATTGGATGGAGACTGGGTAGTTTGACGACTCTGCAAACGGCAACATTCCCTGCAGACAAGCAAGAGACACGCAAAGACACACAGAGACACACAGAGACAGACAGAGACACACAGAGACACACAGAGGCACACGGAGACACACAGAGACACACAGAGGCACACAGAGGCACACGGAGACACACAGAGGTACACAGAGACACACAGAGACAGACAGAGACACACAGAGACACACAGAGGCACACGGAAACACACAGAGACACGCAGAGACCCACAGAGACCCACAGAGACCCACAGAGATCCACAGAGACACACAGAGACCCCCACAGAGACACACAGAGACACGCAGAGACCCGCAGAGACCCACAGAGACCCACAGAGACCCACAGAGATCCACAGAGACACACAGAGACACACAGAGACCCACAGAGACACACAGAGAGACACAGAGACCCACAGAGACCCTCACAAAGACTCACAGAGACCCATAGAGACACACAGAGACCCACAGAGACCCACAGAGACCCACGGAGACACACAGAGACCCACAGAGATCCACAGAGACCCCCACAGAGACACAGAGACTCACAGAGACCCACAGAGACCCACAGAGACCCATAGAGTCCCACAGAGACCCACAGAGACCCACAGAGAGACCCACAGAGACACACAGAGACCCACAGACACCCCCAAAGAGACCCACAGAGACCCAAAGAGACACATCGAGACCTACACACACACAGTGACACACACACACAGTGACACACACACACAGTGACACGCACAGTGACACACACACACAGTGACACACACACACAGTGACACACACAGTGACACACACACACAGTGACACACACACACAGTGACACACACAGTGACACACACACACACAGTGACACACATACACAAACAATGACACACACACACAGTGACACACACACAGTGACACACACACACACAGTGACAACACACAGTGACACACACACACAGTGACACACACATGACACACACACACACACAGTGACACACACAGTGACACACCACACAGTGACACACACACACAGTGACACACACACAGTGACACACACAAACCTTGTTTCTTCCAGGTTCCTCCATAGATGTTGTAGCGGCACCACCACCATCACCACCATCACCACCATCACCACCATCACCACCACCATCACCACCACCACCCTGCACACATCACCACCATCATCATCATCAACATCACCACCATCATCACCATCATCACCATCATCACCATCATCATCACCATCACCATCACCACCACCACCTCCATTACCACCATCACCACCACCACCACCTCCACCACCACCACCTCTACCACCATCACCACCACCATCATCACAACCACCACCACCATCACCACCACCACCATCACCTCCTCCACGTGAGTCATGTCGATGGCGAGCATGAACGAGTCCGTGTCGTCAAAAGCATCCACGTCCTCCTGACACCTGGGACACGGGGAGACACGGGGAGACACGGGGAGACACGGGGAGATACGGAGGGACACGGGGAGGAGACACGGGGAGGAGACACGAGGAGGAGACACGGGGAGACACGGGGGAGACACGGGGAGACACGGGGAGATACGGAGGGACACGGGGAGACACGGGGAGATACGGAGGGACACGGGGAGACACGGGGAGACACGGGGAGACACGGGGAGACACGGGGAGGAGACACGGGGAGGAGACACGGGGAGGAGACACGGGGAGACACGGGGAGACACGGGGAGACACGGGGAGGAGACACGGGGAGGAGACACGGGGAGGAGACACGGGGAGACACGGGGAGATACGGAGGGACACGGGGAGGAGACACGGGGAGGAGACACGAGGAGGAGACACGGGGAGACACGGGGGAGACACGGGGAGACACGGGGAGACACGGAGGGACACGGGGAGGAGACACGGGGAGGAGACACGAGGAGGAGACACGGGGAGACACGGGGAGACACGGGGGAGACACGGGGAGACACGGGGGAGACACGGGGGATGGCAGGAGACACGGGGAGACACGGGGAGACACGGGGGAGAACGGAGAGGAAACACGGGGAGACACGGGGAGACACGGGGAGACACGGAGGGACACGGGGAGACACGGGGAGACACGGGGAGGAGACACGGGGAGACACGGGGAGACACGGGGAGACACGGGGGAGACACGGAGGGGAGACAGGGGGAGACACGGGAAGACACGGGGAGAGACATGGGGAGACACGGGGAGGAGACACGAGGGGAGACACGGGGAGGAGACACGGGGAGACACGGGGAGACACGGGGAGACACGGGAGATGGAGGGACACGGGGAGACACGGGGAGACACGGGGAGACACGGGGAGGAGACACGGGGAGACACGGGGAGACACGGGGGAGACACGGAGAGGAGACACGGGGAGACACGGGGAGGAGACACGGGGAGGAGACACGAGGGGAGACACGGGGAGGAGACACGGGGAGACACGGGGAGACACGGGGAGACCATGGGGAGGAGACACGGGGAGACACGGGGAGACACGGGGGGGGGTGTCAGGGTGAGTGTTGGAGGTAAGGATGGTGAGTCGTGAGTGGGGGGTGAGTGGAATGGTGAGTGGGTGAATGAGTGGGTGGGTGAGTGGGTGGGTGGGTGAGTGGGTGGGTGGGTAAGTGGGTGAGTGAGTGGGTGAGTGAGTGGGTGAGTGGGTGGGTGAGTGAGTGGGTGAGTGGGTGAGTGACTGGGTGGGTAAGTGGGTGAGTGAGTGGGTGGGTGAGTGAGTGAGTGGGTGGGTAAGTGGGTGAGTGAGTGGCTGGGTGAGTGGGTAAGTGGGTGGGTGAGTGGTTGGGTAAGTGGGTGAGTGAGTGGGTGAGTGAGTGGCTGGGTGAGTGGGTGAGTGGGTGAGTGTATCCTCACCGCCCTGGGGAATCTAAGTGGATGGAGACTGGGTAGTTTGACGACTCTGCAAACGGCAACATTCCCTGCAGACAAGCAAGAGACACGCAAAGACACACAGAGACACACAGAGACACACAGAGACACACAGAGACACACAGAGACACGCAGAGACCCCCAAAGAGACCCACAGAGACCCAAAAAGACACATCGAGATCTACACACACACAGTCACACACACACAGTGACACACACACACACAGTGACACACACAGTGACACACACACACAGTGACACACACAGTGACACAACAACAACAACCACCATTCGACACTAAGTGGCGGTGACGTCACCACGACGCTTGTGCCAGGCCATGTGCACCTTGAGGCCATGAGGTGACACACACACACAGTGACACACACACACAGTCACACACACACAGTGACACACACACACAGTGACACACACACACAGTGACACACACACAGTGACACACACATACAGTGACACACACACACACAGTGACACACACAGTGACACACACACACAGTGACAAACACACACACAGTGACACACACACAGTGACACACACACAGTGACACACACAGTGACACACACACACACAGTGACACACACACACAGTGACACACACACAAACCTTGTTTCTTCCAGGTTCCTCCATAGATGTTGTAGCGGCACCACCACCATCACCACCATCACCACCATCACCACCACCATCACCACCATCACCACCACCACCCTGCACACATCACCACCATCATCATCATCAACATCACCACCATCATAACCATCATCACCATCACCACCACCACCATCATCACCACCACCATCACCACCACCCTGCACACACCACCATCACCACCATCACCACCATCACCACCACCATCATCACCACCACCCTGCACACACCACCATCACCACCACCACCATCACCACCATCACCACCATCACCACCATCATAACCATCATCACCATCACCACCACCACCATCATCACCACCACCATCACCACCACCCTGCACACACCACCATCACCACCACCACCATCACCACCATCACCACCATCACCACCACCTCCACCACCATCACCACCACCATCACCACCATCACCACCATCACCACCACAACCATCACCACCATCACAACCATCACCACCATCACCACCACCACCACCACCACCATCACCACCATCACCACCATCACCACCACCATCACCACCATCACAACCATCACCACCATCACCACCATCACCACCATCACCACCATCACCACCACCACCATCACCACCATCACCACCACCATCACCACCACCATCACCACCATCACCACCATCACCACCACCATCACCATCACCACCACCACCACCACCACCACCATCACCACCACCATCACCACCATCACCACCATCACCACCACAACCATCACCACCATCACCACCACCATCACCACCATCACCATCACCACCACCACCATCACCACCATCACCTCCTCCACGTGAGTCATGTCGATGGCGTTCATGAACGAGTCCGTGTCGTCAAAACCATCCACGTCCTCCTGACACCTGGGACACGGGGAGACACGTGGGAGACACGGGGAGACATGGGGGAGACACGGGGGAGACACGGGGGAGACACGGGGAGACACGGGAGGAGACACGGGGGGAGACACGGGGGAGACACGGGGAGGAGACACGGGGGGAGACACGGGGGGGGGGGTGTCAGGGTGAGTGTTGGAGGTAAGGATGGTGAGAGGTGAGTGGGCTGGTGAATGGCCTGGTGAGTGGGACGGTGAGTAGGAGGTGAGTGGGGTGGTGAGTGGGGTGGTGGGTGGGTGGGTGGGTGAGTGGGTAGGTGGGTGAGTGGGTGGATGAGTGAGTGGGTGAGTGGGGTGGGTGAGTGAGTGGGTAAGTGGGTGAGTGAGTGGGTAAGTGGGTGAGTGAGTGGGTGTGTGGGATGGTGAGTGAGATGGTGAGTGGGTGAGTGAGTGAGTGGGTGGGTGAGTGGGTGGGTGGGTGAGTGGGTGAGTGGGTATGTGGGTGAGTGAGTGGGTGAGTGGTTGGGTGAGGTGGTTGGGTGAGTGAGTGGGTGGGTAAGTGGGTGAGTGAGTGGCTGGGTGAGTGGGTGAGTGGCTGGGTGAGTGGGTGAGTGGGTGGGTGGGTGAGTGGGTGGGGTGAGTGGCTGGGTGAGTGAGTGAGTGGCTGGGTGAGTGGGTGAGTGGGTGGGTGGGTGAGTGAGTGGGTGAGTGGGTGGGTGGGTGAGTGGGTGGGTGAGTGGGTGAGTGGGTGAGTGTATCCTCACCGCCCTGGAGAATCGAAGTGGATGGAGACTGGGTAGTTTGACGACTCTGCAAACGGCAACATTCCCTGCAGACAAGCAAGAGACCCACATAGACCCACAGAAACCCACGGAGACTCACAGAGACACACAGAGACCCACAGAGACCCATAGAGTCACACAGAGACCCACAGAGACCCAAAGAGAGACCCACAGAGATACACAGAGACCCACAGAGACCCCCAAAGAGACCCACAGAGACCCAAAAAGACACATCGAGACCTACACACACACAGTCACACACACACAGTGACACACACACACACACAGTGACACACACACACACAGTGACACACTGTGTGTGTGACACACAAAGATAAAAAGACAAAGATCCCCCATATAGCCTTAACAGACTGTAGGGGCAAGTGCTGTTAGCGAGCACCTATGAAGGCCGCAACGGTACACGAGGGGGTGGGTGGCCAGCACCACGCCCGACCGCCTTTGTCTCCCCAGTGGCGATGTTTACACACCACACTAGGTACTCATTTTAGGCTGAGTCGACCTAGGGGAGGCCCAGGACCGGTTCAGATAATCGTCACTGGTGTTGGCCGTGAGCGGGAATCGAACCCGGGTCGCTAGGTTCATAGCGCAGCGCGCTAACCGCTACACTATCGCTCCCCACCATCACCAGTGACACACACACACAGTGACACACACACACAGTGACACACACACAGTGACACACACAGTGACACACACAGTGACACACACAGTGACACACACACACAGTGACACACACACACAGTGACACACACACAGTGACACACACAGTGACACACACAGTGACACACACACACAGTGACACACACACACAGTGACACACACAGTGACACACACACACAGTGACACACACACACAGTGACACACACAGTGACACACACAGTGACACACAAACAGTGACACACACAGTGACACACACACAGTGACACACACACACAGTGACACACACAGTGACACACACACAAACCTTGTTTCTTCCAGGTTCCTCCATAGATGTTGTAGCGGCACCACCACCATCACCACCATCACCACCATCACCACCACCCTGCACACACCACCACCATCATCACCATCACCACCACCACCACCATCACCACCATCACCATCACCACCATCACCATCACCACCATCACCACCATCACCATCACCACCATCATCACCACCCTGCACACACCACCACCATCATCACCATCACCACCACCATCATCACCACCATCATCACCACCACCATCACCACCACCCTGCACACACCACTACCATCATCACCATCACCACCACCACCACCATCATCACCAACACCATCACCACCACCCTGCATACACCACCATCACCACCACCACCATCACCAACACCACCACCATCACCATCATCACCATCACCACCATCACCACCATCACCACCATCACCACCACCACCATCACCACCACCTCCACCACCATCACCACCATCACCACCATCACCACCACAACCATCACCACCATCACAATCATCACCACCATCACCACCATCACCACCACCATCACCATCACCACCATCACCACCACCTCCACCACCATCACCACCACCACCATCACCACTATCACCACCATCACCACCACAACCATCACCACCACCATCACCACAATCACCATCACCACCATCACCTCCTCCACGTGAGTTATGTTGATGGCGTTCATGAACGAGTCCGTGTCGTCAAAACCATCCACGTCCTCCTGACACCTGGGACACGGGGAGACACGGGGAGACACGGGGAGGAGACACAGGGAGTAGACACGGGGGGGGACACGGGGGGAGACACGGGAAGGAGACACGGGGAGGAGACACGGGGGGAGACACGGGGGGAGACACGGGGATACACGGGGAGACACGGTGAGGAGACACGGGGAGGAGACACGGGGAGACACGGGGAGACACGGGGAGACACGGGGGAGACACGGGGGAGACATGGGGGAGACACGGGGAGGAGACACGGGGAGATAAACGGGGAGACACGGGGAGACACGGGGAGGAGACACGGGGGGAGACACGGGGGGGGGGGTGTCAGGGTGAGTGGTGAGTGGGGGGTGAGTGGAATGGTGAGTGGGAGGGTGAGTGGGCTGGTGAGTGGGAGGTGAGTGGGGTGGTGAGTGGGGTGGTGAGTGGGTGGGTGGGTGAGTGGGTAGGTGGGTGAGTGGGTGGATGAGTGAGTGGGTGAGTGGGTGGGTGAGTGAGTGGGTAAGTGGGTGAGTGAGTGGGTAAGTGGGTGAGTGAGTGGGTGTGTGGGATGGTGAGTGAGATGGTGAGTGGGTGAGTGAGTGGGTGGGTGAGTGGCTGGGTGAGTGGGTGAGTGGCTGGGTGAGTGGGTGAGTGGGTGGGTGAGTGGGTGGGTGGGTGAGAGGCTGGGTGAGTGAGTGAGTGGCTGGGTGAGTGGGTGAGTGGGTGGGTGGGTGAGTGAGTGGGTGAGTGGGTGGGTGGGTGAGTGGGTGGGTGAGTGGGTGAGTGGGTGAGTGTATCCTCACCGCCCTGGGGAATCGAAGTGGATGGAGACTGGGTAGTTTGACGACTCTGCAAACAGCAACAGTCCCTGCAGACACGCAAGAGACACGCAGAGACACACAGAGACACACAGAGGCACACAGAGACTCACAAAGACTCACAAAGACTCACAGAGACACACACAGAGACTCACAGAGACCCACAGAGACACGCAGAGACACACAGAGACCCACAGAGACACACAGAGACACACAGAGACACACAGAGACTTACAGAGACACACAGAGACACACAGAGACACACGGAGACACACGGAGACACACGGAGACACGCAGAGACACGCAGAGACATACAGAGACCCACAGAGACCCACAGAGACACACAGAGACCCATAGAGACACACAGAGATTCACAGAGACACACAGAGACACACAGAGACTCACAGAGACACACAGATACATGCGGAGACACACAGAGGCACACGGAGACAAAGAGACACACAGAGACACACAGAGGCACACGGAGACACACAGAGACACGCGGAGACACACAGAGACACACAGAGACACGCAGAGACACACAGAGACCCACAGAGACTTACAGAAACACACAGGGACACACACAGACCCACAGAGACACACAGACCCACAGAGACCCCCACAAAGACTCACAGAGACCCACAGAGACACACAGAGACCCACAGAGAACCCCACAGAGACACACAGAGACCCACAGAGAACCCCACAGAGACACACAGAGACCCATAGAGACCCACAGAGACCCATAGAGTCCCACAGAGACACGGAGACCCACAGAGACTCATAAAGACCCACAGAGACCCACAGAGACCCACGGAGACACAGAGAGACCCCCACAGAGACCCACAGAGGCCCACAGAGACACAGAGACCCACAGAGACTCACAGAGACCCACAGAGACCCACGGAGACCCACGGAGACCCACAGAGACCCACAGAGACCCACAGAGACCCATAGAGTCACAAAGAGACCCACAGAGAGACCCACAGAGTCACACAGAGACCCACAGAGACCCCCAAAGAGACCCACAGAGACCCAAAGAGACACATCGAGACTACACACACACAGTGACACACACACACAGTGACACACACACACAGTGACACACACACACACAGTGACACACACACAGTGACACACACACACAGTGACACACACACAGTGACACACACACACAGTGACACACACAGTGACACACACACACACAGTGACACACACACAGTGACACACACACACAGTGAAACACACACACAGTGACACACACACAAACCTTGTTTCTTCCAAGTTCCTCCATAGATGTTGTAGCGGCACCACCACCATTACCACCATCATCACCACCATCATCACCATCACCACCACCCTGCACACACCACCATCATCACCATCACCATCATCACCACCACCTCCACCATCACCACCACCACCACCATCATCACCACCACCACATCTACCACCACCACCTCTACCACCACCACCTCCACCACCACCACCATCACCATCACCTCCACCACCACCACCACCACCTCCAGCACCACCACCACCTCCATCACCACCACCACCTCCACCATCATCACCACCACCACCATCACCACCACCACCTCCACCACCATCATCACCACCACCATCACCAACATCATCACCATCACCACCATCACCACCACCACCATCACCACCATCACCACCACCATCACCACCATCACCACCACAACCATCACCACCACCATCACCACCATCACCATCACCACCATCACCTCCTCCAAGTGAGTCATGTCGATGGCGTTCATGAACGAGTCCGTGTCGTCAAAACCATCCACGTCCTCCTGACACCTGGGACACGGGGAGACAGGGGGAGACACGGGGAGACACGGGGGGACACGGGGAGACACGGGGAGACACGGGGAGACACGGGGAGGAGACACGGGGAGGAGACACGGGGAGACACAGGGAGACACGGGGAGACACGGGGAGACACAAGGAGACACGGGGAGACACGGTGAGGAGACACGGGGAGACACGGAGAGACACGGGGAGACACGGGGGAGACACAGGGAGACACGGGGAGACACGGGGGAGACACGGGGAAGAGACACGGGGGAGATACGCGGGGACACGGGGAGACACGGGGAGGAGACACGGGGGAGACACGGGGGGGGGGGGAGACACGGGGGGGGGGACACGGGGGGGGGGGGGGTGTCAGGGTGAGTGTTGGAGGTAAGGATGGTGAGTGGTGAGTGGGGGGTGAGTGGGAGGGTGAGTGAGTGGGTGGGTGAGTGAGTGGGTGGGTGAATGAGTGGGTAAGTGGGTGAGTGAGTGAGTGGGTAAGTGGGTGAGTGAGTGGGTGAGTGAGTGAGTGAGTGGGTGAGTGATTGAGTGAGTGGGTAAATGGGTGAGTGAGTGGGTGTGTGGGATGGTGAGTGGGTGAGTGAGTGGGTGGGTGAGTGGGTGGGTGGGTGGGTGGGTGGGTGAGTGGGTGGGTGGGTGAGTGGGTGGGTAAGTGGGTGAGTGAGTGGGTGGGTGTGTGGGATGGTGAGTGAGATGGTGAGTGGGTGAGTGAGTGGCTGGGTGAGTGGGTGAGTGAGTGGGTGAGTGAGTGAGTGGAGGTGTGGGATGGTGAGTGAGATGGTGAGTGGGTGAGTGAGTGGGTGGGTGAGTGGGTGGGTGGGTGAGTGAGTGGGTGAGTGGGTGGGTGAGTGAGTGGGTGAGTGGGTGGGTGGGTGAGTGGGTGGGTGAGTGGGTGAGTGGGTGAGTGTATCCTCACCGCCCTGGGGAATCGAAGTGGATGGAGACTGGGTAGTTTGACGACTCTGCAAACGGCAACATTCCCTGCAGACAAGCAAGAGACACGCAGAGACACACAGAGACACACAGAGACACGCAGAGACAGACAGAGACACACAGATACATGTGGAGACATGTGAAGACACACAGAGACACGCAGAGAACGACAGAGACACACATAGACCCCCACAAAGACTCACAGAGACCCACAGAGACACACAGAGACCCACAGATACACACAGAGACCCACAGAGACCCACAGAGACTCACAGAGACACACCGAGACCCATAGAGTCCCACAGAGACACAGAGACCCACAGAGACCCACAGAGAGATTGAGAGAGAGAATACAACACATCACATCACTCACATCACATCACTCACATCACATCACACAGAGAGAGAAGAACACAATGTCGAGAATACAACACATCACACTGTGAGTCTCAGTGATTAACACTGAACCCTGTGGGAGCCTCAGTCTGGCTCTGTGAGTCTCAGTGATTGACACTGAACCCTGTGGGAGCCTCAGTCTGGCTCTGTGAGTCTCAGTGATTGACACTGAACCTTGTGGGAGCCTTAGTCTGGCTCTGTGAGTCTCAGTGATTAACACTGAACCCTGTGGGAGCCTCAGTCTGGCTCTGTGAGTCTTAGTGATTAACACTGAACCCTGTGGGAGCCTTAGTCTGGCTCTGTGAGTCTCAGTGATTAACACTGAACCCTGTGGGAGCCTCAGTCTGGCTCTGTGAGTCTCAGTGATTGACACTGAACCCTGTGGGAGCCTCAGTCTGGCTCTGTGAGTCTCAGTGATTGACACTGAACCTTGTGGGAGCCTTAGTCTGGCTCTGTGAGTCTCAGTGATTAACACTGAACCCTGTGGGAGCCTCAGTCTGGCTCTGTGAGTCTTAGTGATTAACACTGAACCCTGTGGGAGCCTTAGTCTGGCTCTGTGAGTCTCAGTGATTAACACTGAACCCTGTGGGAGCCTCAGTCTGGCTCTGTGAGTCTCGGTGATTAACACTGAACCCTGTGGGAGCCTTAGTCTGGCTCTGTGAGTCTCAGTGATTGACACTGAACCCTGTGGGAGCCTTAGTCTGGCTCTGTGAGTCTCAGTGATTAACACTGAACCCTGTGGGAGCCTTAGTCTGGCTCTGTGAGTCTCGGTGATTAACACTGAACCCTGTGGGAGCCTTAGTCTGGCTCTGTGAGTCTCAGTGATTAACACTGAAACCTGACCCACAGAGACCCACAGAGACACACAGAGACTCACAGAGACCCACAGAGACCCACAGAGACTCACAGAGACACACAGAGACACACAGAGACCCACAGAGACACACAGAGACCTACAGAGACACACGGAGACCCACAGAGACACGCAGAGACATGCAGAGACGCACAAAGACACTCAGAGATGCACGGAGACACACAGACACAGTGAGACACGCAGAGACACACAGACACACGCAGAGACACACAGAGACACACAGAGACACACAGAGACACACAGAGACACACAGAGACCCAGATAGACACGGAGACACACAGAGACAGAGTGGAGAGACACGGAGACCCACAGATACATGCAGAGACACACATAGATCCACAGAGACCTACAGAGACACACAGAGACACACAGAGACCCATAGAGACACACAGAGATTCACAGAGACACACAGAGACGGACAGAGAGACCCGCAGAGACTCACAGAGACACGCAGAGACACGCAGAGACACGCAGAGACACACAGAGAGACACAGACACCCACAGAGACCCCCACAAAGACTCACAGAGACCCACAGACACACACAGAGACCCACAGAGAACCCCACAGAGACACACAGAGACCCACAGAGACACACAGAGACCCACAGAGACACACAGAGAGACACAGAGACCCACCGAGACCCCCACAAAGACTCACAGAGACCCACAGAGACACACAGAGACCCACAGAGAACCCCACAGAGACACACAGAGATACACAGAGACCTACAGAGACTCATAGAGACCCACAGAGACCCACAGAGACCCACGGAGACACAGAGAGACCCCCACAGAGACCCACAGAGACCCACAGAGACCCATAGAGTCCCACAGAGACACAGAGACCCACAAAGACTCATAGAGACCCACAGAGACCCACGGAGACCCACAGAGACCCACGGAGACCCACAGAGACACACAGAGACCCACAGAGACCACCAAAGAGACCCACAGAGACCCAAAGAGAAACATCGAGACTACACACATACAGTGACACACACACACAGTGACACACACACAGTGACACACAAAGATAAAGATCCCCCGTATAGCCTGAACAGACTGTAGGGGCAAGTGCTGTTAGCGAGCACCTATGAAGGCCGGAACGGTACACGAGGGGGTGGGTGGCCAGCACCACGCCCGACCGCCTTTGTCTCCCTAGTGGCAATGTTTACACACCGCACCAGGTACTCATTTAAGGCTGAGTCGACCTAGGAGAGGCCCAGGACCGGTTCAGATAATCGTCACTGGTGTTAGCCGTGAGCGGGAATCGAACCCGGGTCGCCAGGTTCATAGCGCAGCGCGCTAACCACTACACTATCGCTCCCCACAGTGAACACACACACACACAGTGACACACACACAGTGACACACACACACAGTGACACACACACACAGTGACACACACACACAGTGACACACACACACAGTGACACACACAGTGACACACACACAGTGACACACACAGTGACACACACACACAGGGACACACACACACAGTGACACACACACAAACCTTGTTTCTTCCAAGTTTCTCCATAGATGTTGTAGCGGCACCACCAACATCACCACCACCATCATCACCACCATCATCACCACCACCATCACCACCACCCTGCACACACCACCATCATCACCACCACCATCATCACCACTACCACCATCACCACCACCACCACCATCATCACCACCACCACATCTACCACCACCACCTCTACCACCACCACCACCACCTCCACTACCTCCACCACCACCACCATCACCATCACCTCCACCACCACCACCACCTCCAGCACCACCACCACCATCACCACCTCCACCATCATCACCACCACCACCATCATCACCACCACCACCTCCACCACCATCATCATCACCACCATCACCACCACCTCCATCACCACCACCACCTCCACCACCATCATCACCACCACCACCATCACCAACATCATCACCACCATCACCACCACCACCATCACCACCATCACCACCACCATCACCACCATCACCACCACCACCATCACCACCATCATCATCACCACCATCATCACCACCATCACCACCATCACCACCACCATCACCACCATCATCATCACCACCATCACCACCATCACCACCTCAACCACCATCATCACCACCACCATCACCACCACCATCACCACCATCACCACCATCACCACCACCATCACCACCATCACCTCCTCCACGTGAGTCATGTCGATGGCGTTCATGAACGAGTCCGTGTCGTCAAAACCATCCACGTCCTCCTGACACCTGGGACACGGGGAGACACGGTGAGACACGCGGGGACACGGGGAGACACGGAGGAGACACGGGGGAGACACGGGGAGACACGGGGAGGAGACACGGGGGAGACACGGGGAGGAGACACGGGGGGAGACACGGGGGGAGACACGGGGAGACACGGGGGAGACGCGGGGAGACGCGGGGAGACGCTGGGAGACGCGGGGAGACGCGGGGAGACACGGGGAGACGCGGGGAGACACGGGGAGACACGGGGAGACACGGGGAGACACGGGGAGGAGACACGGGGGGAGACACGGGGAGACACGGGGGAGACACGGGGGGAGACACGGGGGAGACACGGGGAGACACGGGGGAGACACGGGGAGACACGGGGAGGAGACACGGGGGGAGACACGGGGAGACACGGGGGAGACACGGGGGGAGACACGGGGGAGACACGCGGGGACACGGGGGAGACACGGGGAGACACGGGGAGGAGACACGGGGGGAGCCACGGGGGGGGGGGAGACACGGGGGGAGAGACACGGGGGGAGACACGGGGGGGGGACACGGGGGGGGGGGAGACACGGGGGGAGAGACACGGGGGGAGAGACACGGGGGGGGAGACACGGGGGGGGGGGGTGTCAGGGTGAGTGTTGTAGGTAAGGATGGTGAGTGGTGAGTGGGGTGGTGAGTGGTGAGTGGGGGGTGAGTGGGGTGGTGAGTGGGTGGGTGAGTGAGTGGGTGAGTGGGTGGGTGTATGGGATGGTGAGTGAGTGGCTGGGTAAGTGGGTGGGTGAGTGGGTGAGTGGGTGAGCGTTTCCTCACCGCCCTGGGGAATCGAAGTGGATGGAGACTGGGTAGTTTGACGACTCTGCAAACGGCAACATTCCCTGCAGACAAGCAAGAGACACGCAGAGACACACAGAGACCCACGGAGACCCACAGAGACCCACAGAGACCCATAGAGACACACAGAGACCCACAGAGACCCCCAAAGAGAAACATCGAGACTACACACATACAGTGACACACACACACAGTGACACACACACACAGTGACACACACACAGTGACACACAAAGATAAAGATTCCCCATATAGCCTGAACAGACTGTAGGGGCAAGTGCTGTTAGCGAGCACCTATGAAGGCCGGAACGGTACACGAGGGGGTGGGTGGCCAGCACCACACCCGACCGCCTTTGTCTCCCTAGTGACGATGTTTACACACCGCACCAGGTACTCATTTAAGGCTGAGTCGACCTAGGGGAGGCCCAGGACCGGTTCAGATAATCGTCACTGGTGTTAGCCGTGAGCGGGAATCGAACCCGGGTCGCCAGGTTCATAGCGCAGCGCGCTAACCACTACACTATCGCTCCCCACAGTGACACACACACACACAGTGACACACACACACAGTGACACACACACACAGTGACACACACAGTGACACACACACACAGTGACACACACAGTGACACACACACACAGGGACACACACACACAGTGACACACACACAAACCTTGTTTCTTCCAAGTTCCTCCATAGATGTTGTAGCGGCACCACCACCATCACCACCACCATCATCACCACCATCATCACCACCACCATCACCACCACCCTGCACACACCACCATCATCACCACCACCATCATCACCACCACCACCTCCACCATCACCACCACCACCACCATCATCACCACCACCACCACCACATCTACCACCACCACCTCAACCACCACCACCACCACCTCCACCACCACCACCACTACCTCCACCACCACCATCACCATCACCTCCACCACCACCACCACCTCCAGCACCACCACCACCTCCATCACCATCACCACCACCACCTCCACCATCATCACCACCACCACCACCATCACCACCACCACCTCCACCACCATCATCATCACCACCATCACCACCACCTCCATCACCACCTCCACCACCATCATCATCACCACCACCATCACCAACATCATCACCACCATCACCACCACCACCATCACCACCATCACCACCACCATCACCACCATCACCATCACCACCACCATCACCACCATCATCATCACCACCATCATCACCACCATCACCACCACCATCACCACCATCATCATCACCACCACCATCATCACCACTATCACCACCATCACCACCATCACCATCACCACCTCAACCACCATCATCACCACCACCATCACCACCACCATCATCACCACCACCATCACCACCACCATCACCACCACCATCACCACCACCTCCACCACCATCACCACCATCACCATCACCACCATCACCACCACCACCATCACCTCCTCCACGTGAGTCATGTCGATGGCGTTCATGAACGAGTCCGTGTCGTCAAAACCATCCACGTCCTCCTGACACCTGGGACACGGGGAGACACGGGGGAGACACGGGGGAGACACGGGGAGACACGGGGAGACGCGGGGAGAAGACGCGGGGAGGAGACACGGGGGGAGACACGCGGGGGGGGACACGGGGGGGGGGAGACACGGGGGGAGAGACACGGGGGGGGAGACACGGGGGGGGGGGTGTCAGGGTGAGTGTTGTAGGTAAGGATGGTGAGTGGTGAGTGGGGGGTGAGTGGGATGGTGAGTGGGGTGGTGAGTGGGTGAGTGGGTGGGTGTGTGGGATGGTGAGTGAGATGGTGAGTGGGTGGGTGAGTGGGTGGGTGAGTGAGTGGATGAGTGGGTGGGTGAGTGAGTGGATGAGTGGGTGGGTGAGTGAGTGGGTGGGTAAGTGGGTGAGTGAGTGGCTGGGTAAGTGGGTGGGTGAGTGGGTGAGCGTTTCCTCACCGCCCTGGGGAATCGAAGTGGATGGAGACTGGGTAGTTTGACGACTCTGCAAACGGCAACATTCCCTGCAGACAAGCAAGAGACACGCAGAGACACACAGAGACACGCAGAGACCCACAGAGACACGCAGAGACACGCAGAGACCCACAGAGACACGCAGAGACACACAGAGACACACAGAGATACACAGAGACTCACAGAGACACACGGAGACACACAGAGACACGCAGAGACACACAGAGACCCACAGAGACACACAGAGACACACAGAGACCCATAGAGACACACAGAGACACACAGAGACCCATAGAGACACACAGAGACTCACAGAGACACGCAGAGACACACAGAGATACACAGAGACACACAGAGACACACGGAGACACACAGAGACACGCAGAGACACACAGAGACCCACAGAGACACACAGAGACACACAGAGACCCATAGAGACACACAGAGACACACAGAGACCCATAGAGACACACAGAGATTCACAGAGACACACAGAGACTCACAGAGACACACAGAGACACACAGAGACCCATAGAGACACACAGAGACACACAGAGACCCATAGAGACACACAGAGACTCACAGAGACACACAGAGACTCACAGAGACACACAGATACATGCGGAGACACACAGAGGCACACGGAGACACTGAGACACACAGAGACACACAGAGACACGCAGAGACACACAGAGACTCAGAGACCCACAGAGACACACAGAGACTCACAGAGACCCACAGAGACACACCGAGACCCGCAGAGACACACAGAGACACACAGAGACTCACAGAGACACACAGAGACCCGCAGAGTACCCCGCAGAGACTCACAGAGACCCACAGAGACACACAGAGACTCACAGAGACTCACAGAGACCCATAGAGACACACAGAGATTCACAGAGACACACAGAGACTCACAGAGACACACAGATACATGCGGAGACACACAGAGGCACACGGAGACACTGAGACACACAGAGACACACAGAGACACGCAGAGACACACAGAGACTCAGAGACCCACAGAGACACACAGAGACTCACAGAGACCCACAGAGACACACCGAGACCCGCAGAGACACACAGAGACACACAGAGACTCACAGAGACACACAGAGACCCGCAGAGTACCCCGCAGAGACTCACAGAGACCCACAGAGACACACAGAGACTCACAGAGACTCACAGAGACCCACAGAGACACACAGAGAACCCCACAGAGACTCACAAAGACACAGAGACCCACATAGACACACAGAGACTCACAGAGACCCACAGAGACACAGAGACCCACAGAGACTCATAGAGAGATTGAGAGAGAGGACGTCACATACACACAGCAAGATGGTGCACATCCAATGGAGAGAGATGGGGTCGCGTCATTTGACCATTCGCATCACACACAGATAGAGAGAGGACAACACGATGTAGAATACAACACATCACACACATCACATCACACAGAGAGAGAATACAACACATCACACTGTGAGTCTCAGTGATTAACACTGAACCCTGTGGGAGCCTCAGTCTGGCTCTGTGAGTCTCAGTGATTAACACTGAACCCTGTGGGAGCCTCAGTCTGGCTCTGTGAGTCTCGGTGATTAACACTGATCCCTGTGGGAGCCTCAGTCTGGCTCTGTGAGTCTCAGTGATTAACACTGAACCCTGTGGGAGCCTCAGTCTGGCTCTGTGAGTCTCAGTGAATAACACTGAACCCTGTGGGAGCCTCAGTCTGGCTCTGTGAGTCTCAGTGATTAACACTGATCCCTGTGGGAGCCTCAGTCTGGCTCTGTGAGTCTCAGTGATTAACACTGAACCCTGTGGGAGCCTCAGTCTGGCTCTGTGAGTCTCAGTGATTAACACTGAACCCTGTGGGAGCCTTAGTCTGGCTCTGTGAGTCTCAGTGATTAACACTGAACCCTGTGGGAGCCTCAGTCTGGCTCTGTGAGTCTCAGTGATTAACACTGAACCCTGTGGGAGCCTCAGTCTGGCTCTGTGAGTCTCAGTGATTGACACTGAACCCTGTGGGAGCCTCAGTCTGGCTCTGTGAGTCTCAGTGATTAACACTGATCCCTGTGGGAGCCTCAGTCTGGCTCTGTGAGTCTCAGCGATTGACACTGAACCTTGTGAGAGCCTCAGTCTGGCTCTGTGAGTCTCAGTGATTAACACTGAACCCTGTGGGAGCCTCAGTCTGGCTCTGTGAGTCTCAGTGATTGACACTGAACCTTGTGAGAGCCTCAGTCTGGCTCTGTGAGTCTCAGTGATTAACACTGAACCCTGTGGGAGCCTTAGTCTGGCTCTGTGAGTCTCAGTGATTAACACTGAACCCTGTGGGAGCCTCAGTCTGGCTCTGTGAGTCTCAGTGATTGACACTGAACCTTGTGGGAGCCTCAGTCAGGCTCTGTGAGTCTCAGTGATTGACACTGAACCCTGTGGGAGCCTCAGTCTGGCTCTGTGAGTCTCAGTGATTAACACTGAACCGTGTGGGAGCCTCTGTCTGGCTCTGTGAGTCTCAGTGATTGACACTGAACCTTGTGTGAGTGAGTGAGTGACTGAGTGAGTGAGTGACTGACTGAGTGACTGAGTAAGTGACTGAGTGAGTGACTGAGTGACTGAGTGAGTGACTGAGTGACTGGCTGAGTGACTGGGTGAGTGAGTGACTGAGTGAGTGACTGAGTGGGTCAGTGACTGAGTGACTGATTGACTGAGTGACTGAGTGAATGAGTGAGTGACTGATTGACTGAGTGGCTGAGTGAGTGACTGACTGAGTGACGGAGTGAGTGAGTGACTGAGTGAGTGACGGAGTGAGTGAGTGACTGAGTGAGTGAGTGACTGAGTGAGTGGATGAGTGGGTGAGTGAGTGTGTGGGTGAGTGAGTAGGTGAGTGAGTGAGTGGGTGAGTGGGTGAGTGAGTGGGTGGGTGAGTGAAGGAGTGGGTGAGTGAGCGTGTGAGTGAGTGTGTGAGTGTGTGTGTGAGTGAGTGTGTGAGTGAGTGAGTGGGTGAGTGAGTGTGTGGGTGAGTGAGTGGGTGAGTGAGTGGGTGAGTGAGTGAGTGAGAGGGTGAGTGAGTGTGTGAGTGTGTGGGTGAGAGAGAGAGTGAGTGGGTGAGTGAGTGTGTGGGTGAGTGAGTAGGTGAGTGAGTGGGTGTGTGAGTGGGTAAGTGAGTGAGTGGGTGAGTGGGTGAGTGTGTGAGTGTGTGGATGAGTGAGTGAGTGACATAGAGTGAGTGAGTGACTGACTGAGTGACGGAGTGAGTGAGTGGCTGAGTGAGTGACTGAGTGAGTGACTGAGTGAGTGTGTAATTGACTGAGTGAGTGACTGAGTGAGTGACTGAGTGAATGAGTGAGTGACTGACTGACTGAGTGGCTGAGTGACTGACTGAGTGAGGGAGTGAGTGAGTGAGTGACTGAGTGAGTGACTGAGTGAGTGAATAAGTGACTGAGTGAGTGGTTGAGTGGGTGAGTGAGTGGGTGAGTGAGTGGGTGAGTGTGTGGGTGAGTGGGTGGGTGGGTGAGTGGGTGAGTGGGTGGGTGAGTGAGTGAGTGGGTGAGTGGGTGGGTGAGTGGGTGAGTGGGTGAGTGTGTGGATGAGTGGGTCAGTGAGTGAGTAGGTGAGTGATTGGGTGAGTGAGTGAGTGGGTGAGTGACTGAGTAAGTGAGTGACTGAGTGACTGAGTGGGTGACTGAGTGAGTGACTGACTGAGTGAGTGACTGAGTGAGTGACTGACTGAGTGACTGAGTGGGTGAGTGACTGAGTGAGTGACTGAGTGACTGACTGAGTAAGTGGCTGAGTGAGTGAGTGACTGAGTGAGTGACTGAGTGACAGACTGAGTGACTGACTGAGTGAGTGACTGAGTGACTGAGTGAGTGACTGAGTGAGTGACTGACTGAGTGACTGAGTGAGTGACTGAGTGACTGACTGACTGAGTGACTGAGTGAGTGATTGAGTGACTGAGTGACTGGCTGAGTGACTGGGTGAGTGACTGCGTGACTGAGTGACTGAGTGGGTGACTGAGTGACTGAGTGAGTGAGTGACTGAGTGACTGACTGAGTGACTGACTGAGTGAGTGACTGAGTGAATGAGTGACTGACTGAATGACTGACTGAGTGAGTGAGTGACTGAGTGACTGGCTGAGTGACTGGGTGAGTGACTGAGTGAGTGACTGAGTGGGTGACTGAATGAGTGACTGAGTGAGTGACTGAGTGACTGACTGACTGAGTGACTAACTGAGTGGCTGAGTGAGAGAGTTGGTGAGTGGCTTAGTGGGTGAGTGAGTGAGTGGGTGAGTGTGTGAGTGTGTGAGTGAGTGGGTGAGTGAATCACCATCATCATAATCACCAACACCACCATCACCATCATCACCACCAACACCACCATCACCATCACCACCACCATCATCGCCACCAACACCACCATCATCATCATCACCACCATCACCACCATCACCACCACCACCATCACCACCACCATCACCACCACTGCCATCACCACCATCATCATCAACACCACCACCATCATCACCACCATCGCCATCACCACCACAATCACCACCACCATCACCGCCACCACCATCACCACCATCATCATCATCATCACCACCACCATCATCACCACCATCACCATCATCACCACAATCACCACCACCATCACCGCCACCACCATCACCACCATCACCTCCACCACCATCACCACCACCATCACCACCACCACCACCATCATCACCACAATCACCACCACCATCACCGCCATCACCATCACCACCATCATCATCACCACCACCATCATCACCACCATCACCTCCACCACCACCATCACCACCACCATCACCACCACCATCATCACCACCATCACCACCACCATCACCACCAACACCACAATCATCATCATCACCAACACCACCACCACCATCATCACCACCACCAACACCACCATCACCACCATCATCATCACCACCACCAACACCACCAACACCACCATCACGACCACCACCACCATCACCACCACCAACACCACCATCACTAACACCACCATCACCACCATCACCACCACCACCATCACCACCACCACCAACACCACCATCACCACCACCATCACCACCACCAACACCATCATCACCACCACCACCATCACCACCACCATCACCACCACCATCACCACCACCACCACAATCATCATCACCAACACCACCACCATCATCATCACCAACACCACCATCACCACCACCACCACAATCATCATCACCACCACCAACACCACCATCACGACCACCACCATCACCACCACCAACACCACCATCACCAACACCACCATCACCACCAGCATCACCACCATCACCACCACCACCACCATCACCACCACCATCACCACCACCACCAACACCACCATCACCACCATCACCATCACCACCACCACCAACACCACCATCACCACCACCACCATCACCACCACCATCACCACCACCATCACCACCACCATCACCACCACCATCACCACCAGCACCACCACCATTACCATCACCACCACCATCACCACCATCACCACCAGCACCACCACCACCCGAATGTGATAGGACGTGTGATTTATGAAACGTTTCTTTAAAATCACTCGGTTTTTTCATTCAGTTGTATTCATTGTAAGTGTGCGTAGATAGTGTGTGTGTGTCTATGTGTATGTGTGTGTGAGTCCATATGTGTGTGTAACTCCATGTATGTGTCTAAAGTCGATGTCTGTCTGTGTGAGTCCATGTATGTGTGTCTAAAGTCGATGTCTTTGTGCGTGTGGGCCAATGTTTGTGTGTAAGTCCATGTGTGTGTCTGCACATGAAACAGGAGTTGTGTTGAGATGTTAAAACACAAAACAGAAACCTTTCGCAAGGAATCACGTCACTGAATTAGCCACACGAGGTGCTACTACTGTACGTGTTACATTTTATTTTGGTCTTTCGCTAAGAGTCACCTAGATAGGTTAAACATTAATATGTGTACACCTCCCACCACCCCTGTACCCCCCTACCCCTCCTGCACCCCTCATCCAGCAGTGGATAGAGTCTACCCTACGCGATATTGACTCTAGACGTGAGTATTGAGAAAGACATCCAAGGAATGTGCTTAAATAAACAACTTGGAGGCCACAATCGATTCTTGGCCAGAGCCTAAGCCACCACCCCTTGCTAATAAGTGACGTGTCGAGTCAACAGCCCACTGAGTCCTCAACACAGACGCGGGCGGGGTGGGTGGGTTGGAGAGCAGCGACCTCCACTCTCGGTCAAGTCGCGTGCTGACTCGCATCTTGCAGGGCTGCTGCTGCTGCTACTGCTGCACCATTGCTGCTGCTGCTGCTACTGCTGCTACTGCTGCACCATTGCTGCTGCTGCTGGTGCTGTTGCTGGTACCTCTATCAGCCAAGCCTCTCATCATCACCTGCTCCTGTGTGGGTGAGTGGGTGGATGAGTGTGTGGGTGGGTGAGTAGGTGAGTGGATGAGTGGGTGGGTGGGTGAGTGGGTGGGTGAGTGAGTGGGTGGATGAGTGTGTGGGTGAGTGTGTGAGCGACTGGGTGAGTGAGTGAGCGACTGGGTGAGTGAGTGGGCGAGGGGGTGGGTGGGTGGATGAATGGGTGTGTGAGTGGGTAGGTGAGTGTGTGGGTGAGTGTGTGAGCGACTGGGTGGGTTAGTGTGTGAGCGACTGGGTGAGTGAGTGAGCGAGCGACTTGGTGAGTGAGTGGGTGGGTGAGTGGGCGGGTGAGTGGATGAGTATGTGGGTGAGTGTGTGAGTGGGTGGATGAGTGAATGAGTGGGTGAGTGAGTGACTGGGTGAGTGGGTGAGTGAGTGTGTGAGTGGTTGGGTGAGTGGGTGGGTGAGCGACTGGGTGAGTGAGTGGGTGTGTGAGTGGATGAGTGGGTGGATGAGTGTGTGGGTGAGTGTGTGAGCGACTGGGTGAGTGAGTGGGTGGGTGAGTGTGTGAGTGGGTGTTGAGTGTGTGGGTTAGTGTGTGAGCGACTGGGCGAGTGAGTGAGTGAGCGATTGGGTCAGTGAGTGAGTGTGTGAGTGTGTAGGTGGGTGTGTGAGTGAGTGGGTGTGTGAGTGGGTGGGTGAGTGAGTGTGTGAGTGTGTAGGTGGGTGGGTGAGTGGGTAGATGAGTGTGTGTGTGAGTGAGCGAGCGACTGTGATGAGTGAGTGAGTGGGTGTGTGAGTTGGTGGGTGATTGAGTGGGTGTGTGCGTGGGTGTGTGAGTGGGTGGGTGAGCGACTGGGTGAGTGAGTGGGTGTGTGAGTGAGTGAGTGGGTGAGTGGGTGGGTAATAATATAATAATAATAGTACAATTTGTAACGCGCGCAAATTTGCAGACGTAGTGGCCGCAACTCAGAGGCGCGGAGCCAAGCTCAGAGTCACTCAAAAGCACGTGGTTGTAGAGGTGAGTTTTTAAGTGTCTCTTGAAGGAGGCGATTGAGGTGATGCTGCGAATGTGCAGAGGGATATTGTTCCAGACTGTTGGGGCTGCCACCGAGAAGTGGCGCGTAGACACGATGACCATCCTGGATCTTGGTATCGAGAGGAGGTCGTGAGTCGCGCTGTGCAGGCATCTGCCGTGTGCTGAGCTGCAAGTTGTCAGTAATGAAGAAAGATACGGCAGGCAGGCGGATATGAAGGCGTTGTGGCAGAGGCAGGCGGTCTTGTATGTGACCCTGCTGGCGATGGGGAGCCAGTTGAGAGCGCGGAGACGAGCTAGTGAGTCGAGACGGGGAAGAGTGTGGGCAATGACGACGCGTGCTAGGTTATTTTGTAGTCTTTGAAGTTTCTTTAGGTTGCCAGCGGAGGTCCGGACTAGGACGGAGTTGCAATAGTCAAGGCGAGACCCAACTATGCAACATGGCAAAGTGTTGGCAATTTCAGTAGAGATGAGAGGACGTATGTGTCTAAGAGCCTTCAGGTGAAAGTTACATGAGCTGATGATATGGTTGGTTTGACGGTCGAAGGATAAAGTTGAATCGAGGATGATACCGAGGTACCTGAAGTGGTCGGTGAACTTGTTGATGTGACCGAAGATGTGTATGTGTGTGGGGAGTGCTGCTGAATTGAGACGTTGCTTGTGTAGTGACATAAGAAGGGAGGGGCTGCTGGGGGCTCTGGGATCCCAGGCAAGTCCAGACGCTTAAGCCTCTGGGTGCCAGGCACTGGGTTCCCAGAGGGTCCAGACGCTTAAGCCTCTGGGCGCCAGGCGTTGGGTTCCCAGGCGCTTAAGCCTTTTTGGCGCCGCCAACGGGGGGGGGGGGGGGGGGCTGTGTGTGCTCTGTGGGATGTCTGGTGGCGCACACGGCCCCACCCCTCGTTAGACCAGGCATACAAGGAGAGCTCCCTGGACGATCAGGGCCCAGTTGTAACTCAAGACCCAAGACCCACGACCAGCCATCTGAAGACCCTGGGATGCTGTGAGAGCCAGCGCTGGGACTCTGGAACTCCCGACTCTACGACCTTGTGAGGGCGAGTTGCAGAGCGTAGCCAGAGTAGAGTATCTAGGCTGTGTAGCTAGGCTGTGTACCTAGGCTGTAACAGAGTATCAGGACTGTTGGAGAGTTGGACTGTTGGAGTGTTGTATTGTAATAAAGAAGTTACCTCTACAAGTGTCTCCGGAACCCGTTACACTTGGTACCTAACATGATGGCCACTGACTTTTTCGGATTAAGGGCTAGGTTGTGTGCAGTGAACCATTGTTGCATGGCGGTGGTACATTCCGAGAGCCTCTCGAATCCAGATGCATTGCTAGAATCGATGGCGGTGAATATAATCGTGTCATCCGCGTATGAGTGATGCTTAACACCGAAGCTTGCAATGAGCCGGCCGATCGGGGAAGTGTAGGCTGTGAAGAGCAGGGAACCTAGTACAGAGCCTTGGGGAACCCCCCATTTTGAGGGTGTGGAGTTTATCCTGTTATGTACGAAACTTGGGAACCCTAGCTACATACAATGTCTGCTGCCAGTTTTATAGGGCTGAACATTGAAAATGTCTAAGTGTACAATTATTGCGATTACCATGTCTCTATAGTCGTGGTTGAAGAGACATTGTAATGTTTTTAAACTATTTTATCTTTTCCTGTAATTTCTTGAAATTCTCTTTTGGCGGGTTAAGTAAAAACATGCCTTACAATGGCTGCCCATAAAAAAATTGTTTTAATGCATTTGTTTTCTGCCTATTTGTTTTAGTGGCCAGGTACTGGGCCGATTCTGCTGCGAGACCCGAGTGTGTGCTTCGCCGGGGAGAGATGTAAAAATGTAGGTGAAGAATGAAATAAAAATTAATAAAAATAAAATAATAAAAATCACGACGTTTCGGAAGCAACACAAGCTTCCGTCTTCAGGTGAAACTGTCCCAGCCAAATATCTGTATCACTTGAAGACGGAAGCTTGTGTTGCTTCCGAAACGTCGTGATTTTTATTTTATTTTAATTTCATTTTTACCTACGTGACTTTACCGAAAAAAACTAAGAGTATGATTCCTTGCAGTCGTGAAAGCTTCAAATCTCGAAGATATCAAAATGGACGAGCGGTGCATGCATCATGACGATGAGGAGCTGCAGCAGCAGCAGTCTCCAAACAATTGGAAGGCTCCTTCACTCACCATGCAGAATGCAGCTCAGTCTGTGCAGCAGTATCCTCCTGCCTTGGCAGAGGCAGCAACCCAGACTTGTCAGTCTCCACAGGCTCAGCCAGTTGAGCACACCCCACAAGTGCCTAAGGTGTCTTCTGGCAGCAGTCAGCGACCGAGTGGAGAGGCGGCTTCTGATACGAACTCCCAAGGTGATCACTTTGACTGCCCCTTGTTCACACACACGTGCTGTCTAGCTATTAAGACACATTTGAGGTTTTTGTAAATTATATAATTTCACTAATAGGGGTTTTCCCCTTTTTTCTGGCAACAAAACTGACACCTTTTGCAAGGAATAATGCTTACATTAACCACAATACTTGCAGTCAAATGCAAACAAAAAACAATACTCTGATAATTTATGCATTGTTTTTGAAACTGATTGGTCCACACCAGAGACAGCTTTCTTTAGAGCCTCGTCTCATATGGTTTTCGACCAGATGACGCCAAGTATTGTGGTTAATGTAAGTATGATTCCTTGCAAAAGGTGTCAGTTTTGTTGCCAAAAAAAGGTGAAAACCCCTATATTTTAGTATATTTTGGTACTGGCAAAGGAGGTCACATGATGACGCCTTTTGGCGTCATCTGGTCGAACACCATATGAGACTAGGCTCTAAAGAAAGCTGTCTCTGGTGTGGACCAATCAGTTTCAAAGACAATGCATAAATTATCAGAGTATTGTTTTTTGTTTGCATTTGACTGCAAGTATTGTGGTTAATGTAAGTATGATTCCTTGCAAAAGGTATCAGTTTTGTTGCCAGAAAAAAGGTGAAAACCCCTATTAGTATATTTTGCTACTGGCAAAGGAGGTCCCATGATGACATAATTTCAATGTATTATTCTGAAAGAAATTGTCCCTGCGTGTACTCGCCTTACCTGTCCGCTTTTTGCCACTTAACCAAATCCTCAGGCTGCGTGAAAGTGGTGCACGACATGCTGATGACTTCAAGCAACTGTGGCAGCAATTGGCCATCCGACCAAGAAGACATATTTCACCTCCTGGTAGTTACCTGCTTTCGTTTAAATTCCTCGTTTTCCGTACTCATTGACATGTTAATGTTGTCTCTAACCCCTCCCTCTCTCTGCCACCGCCCCCTCTGCCTATTTAAGGCCACTCCACAGAGACGATCTCCCTCTCTGTACCTGTGTTTCTCTCTGTGTATCTTGGTGATATCTGTCTGCTCATATGTCTGTCTATAGTTTTTCTGGTTAGAATTTTTTGTTGCTATTTCATTTATACCTGATGATGATTGCTTGTGTTGCAATAGAAACGTCGTGATTTTTATTTTATTTTACTTTTATTAATTTTAATTTTTTATCTACGTGACTTTACCGAAAAAACCTAAGAATATGAATCCTTGCAGTCACGAAAGCTTCAAATCTAGAATTCACAATAAGCATTTGATGTTTTAAAGAATTTGCTCTGCGGTCTGTATGTGTGTAGGTGCACGGGAGAGAACATTTTGAAATATTAAATAAAATCAAGGAAAGCCTGGAGCTGATCCGAATGCTGCCCAAGGATGTTGTGAATGTGTTGCGCAACCTGCAGCAACAACGGTACGTGAACACGAAATAGACAATCGCTGCTCGTGCGAGACAAGTTCCCGATTGCTGCTGTAATTAAATGGTAGCAACAGAAGGGAAGTAATAAAATGATAAAAAGAAAAATAATAAAATAATTCTCACGGACGTTTCGGCCACAACGCAAGCAGCCGTCCTCAGGTGAAAACCAGGTCTGTCGGAAAAACAGCGTCTGAATGAAACAGCGCATGTGCTTGGAGCATGTATATACGCTGGGTTGGAAGGGGGGGAAAGGGCGCCTTGACAAATAATTAGCATATCAAGAGGGTTAATTTTTTGGGTTTTTTCTCCCTCCCAGATACGTGACGGAATTGCGTGGCAGGCCGTCCAACCTCAGCCGACACGGCAGCGAGTGTTCACAGGAAGTCTTGGTCGGCAGCCAGGGACCCTCCAGTGCTGGCGAAGGTTCCTCATCAGGTGACGCAAGCTCTCCCTGCTCGGCGCAGCACGTTTCTCTGCACGGAACGTGGCGGCACGCGGTAGAATTGAAAGACGCGACACAATTTGCCACAAAGTGATACGCAGTCTTCTTGGTTCTTTCGGTAAAGTCGTCACGTAGAAGGGAAGTAATAAAATAATAAAAATAAAACACGATAAAATACAATTCTCACGACGTTTCGGCCACAACGCAAGCAGCCGTCCTCAGGTGAAGAACAGGTCTGTCAGACGCTGTCTTTCCGACACACCTGTTCTCCACCTGAAGACGGCTGCTTGCGTTGTGGCCGAAACGTCGTGAGAATTATTTTATGAAGTTTTATTATTTTATTACTTCCCTTCTACGTGATGACTTTACCGAAAGAGCCAAGAGGATGAATTCAATATTACTCGTATATGTGTTGAGGTGTAAATGGTTTTATTGCGAATGCTCATCCACTGGTTGCAGGCGTTGCACAGAATGTTGTGACGGGTGAAGCGAGTGGATCCAATGGTCCCCCACGGCCACCGGACGGAGACAACCCACCGGCCCGGCTTGGAACCCTGCCGGACAGCGGCAAGCCTGGCAACGCTCTTTACAAGTAAGTGCCCTTTAGGTGCATCATCGTCGCCACCTTTAAACATCGTCATCATTTTTCGATTTAAAGCTTTTGTGACTGCAGGGATTCATCTTCTTGGTTCTTTCGGTAAAGTCACCACGTAGAAGGGAAGTAATAGAATAATAAAAATAAAACATAATAAAATAATAAAATAAAACATAATAAAATAAAATAATAAAATAATATAATAATGTTGCTTTCCTTCTACGTGACTTTACCGAAAAGAACCAAGAAGATCGTCATCATTCACGCTCTGAAAAAATTACAAATAAATGAAAGGGATTCTTTGCTGAAATAACCTTTTCTACTCTATGAGACATCTCTTTTAGCAGTGGCAAAATATAGTAGTAGGTTTTTACCCTTTTAAACTGGTACAAAACTGACACCTTTATACAAGGCATCATGTTTGCAATAACCACAACACAAGTAGTCAAAAATGCTAATAAAAAGAAGCAACTCTGATAATGATAATAATATGCACTGTACTACTAAACCTTTTCTACTGTTGCGTCTGCACACTCCATTCTATTTCATGATGTATAACTGCTTTATTAAAATGGCTTATCCTTGACGTATTCTATGCTGCAACATCTTCCCTAGTCACTGGGTAGGTGGGTTGGTATTGGCCTCGGATATTCTGATGAGCACTCTACACTGCATTAGATATTTTTAGTTGACTTGCGTTGTTTATAACACTCCTTTATTATATACGAGTCTGGGTTCTTCAAGTGTTTAGTTTTATCTGTGTATACTCGACTACAATACTTAAGTCGGTGGGTGAATTAAAACCAAAAGCAAAGTTCATCTTCTTGGTTCTTTCGGTAAAGTCACGTAGAAGGGAAGTAATAAAATAATAAAACATAATAAAATAATATAATATACATGATAAAATAATTCTCACGACGTTTCAGCCACAACGCAAGCAGCCGTAACGTCGTGAGAATTATTTAATATGTTTTATTTTATTATTTTATTTTTATTATTTTATTACTTCCCTTCTACGTGACTTTACCGATAGAACCAAGAAGATGAATCCCTGCAGTCACGAAAGCTTTAAATCGAAAAGCAAAGTTCGTAATGCAGTTTGGGCTGATTTTTGCACTTGGATTTCCAATAAAAAAAGTCATTATTTTCCATAGGGATATACAGTACAAGCAATGTAAGTGTTGCTTCACATGTTATTTCTAATCGCAATGTTGACGGAGTAAAAATGTGCAACTTAATGTAATTCAGCCGTACAAAGTACTTTTCGTGCTTCTTGTATTTGGTATTAACATTTTGGAGCCTCGTGTGTTGTTGTTTTTTTGTGTCTCAAGCTTCCTGAAACAAATAGACTGCTTGGAGTTTTTGGAGAATTTCACTTCGCGTGGATTGTCGAGTGTCCAACAGCTGATGAACGTTACTCTACAGGCAAGTTCCTACGGACGCTTCCATGAAAACTACGTGTTTTTTTAACGAATACAGGATTGGGATTTATTTTTAAGTTTTTCTGCAACATAAAAAATGCACAAAGAAGCATGGAGAAGATGGAAGGTTGGAATTAAACTTGTAAAGAGTTAATGCGTGTGTAGGTGAGGGTGAGTGGTGAGGGTGAGTGGTGAGCGTGAGTGGTGAGGGTAGAGGGTGTGAGTGGTGAGGGAGAGGGGTGAGCATGAGTGCTGAGTGGTGAGTGGTGAGGGTGAGTGGTGAGGGTGAGTGGTGAGGTAGTGAGGATTGTAGAGCCACAAGAGGGGGCTCTGGGACCCTAGGCAGAGAGCCCTTGGCGCCAGGCGCTAGGATCCTAGGCACCCCAGACAGCTAAGCCCCTTGGCGCCAGGCGCTAGGATCCCAGGCACCCCCAGACAGTTAAGCCCCGTGGCGCCAGGCGCTAGGATCCCAGGCACCCCAGACAGTTAAGCCCCTTGGCGCCAGGCGCTGGGATCCCAGGCACCCCAGACAGTTAAGCCCCTTGGCGCCAGGCGCTAGGATCCCAGGCACCCAGACGCTTAAGCCCCTTGGTGCCAGGCGCTAGGATCCCAGGCACCCCAGACACTTAAGCCCCTTGGCCGCCACCAACGGGGGGGCTGTGTGTGCTCTGTGGGATATCTGGGGGCGCACCAACCCCAACCCCTCGTTGGGCACGAGGCATAAAAATGGGCAGCTCCCTGGCCGATCGGGGCCAGTCGCAGGTCAAGACCTGCCAGCCGCCAGCTTAGGACCCTGGACCCCTTGTCCCGCTTGTCCTTGTAAGGGCCGGGACGCTGTGAGGGCAGTGGTGGGACTCTGGGACTCCCGGCTCTACGTCCTTGTGAGGGCGAGTTCCGAGGAAGCCAGAGTCCAGACCCGCACCTTGGCTGGGTCGGTGTCAGGTAGCCTCCCTAGTGGATTGTAGCCGGAGGACCCCAGAGCGTAGCCAGAGTAGTGTACCTAGGCAATGTACCTAGGCTGTGTACGATGCTGTGTACCTAGGCTGTGTACCTAGGCCGTGTACCTAGGCTGTAACAGAGTATCAGACTGTTGGAGTGTTGTATTGTAATAAAGAAGTTACCTCTACAAGTCTCTCCGGAACCCATTACACCGTGGATACCGAAACATGCAAATAAGAAACATTGACAACTGCAAAAAAGTAGATGGGCTTGGGCAAGGGCACATCCACTGGACTGCATGTGGCTGGGAAACAAGACCGGTGTTGGAGTGGCATCCAAAGTAGAGCACACATCACCAAGAGGAGGACCACCACAGAGATTCGAGTTGTGAGATTAGTTTGTGTGTAGGTGATAGATGGATCGTCACATAGCTCGAGTGAGGAGGCTGAGGAGTCCTGATCCAGTAGTGGGTACAAAAAAAACACATTCCTCCTGCGGAGAGAGCGGGTAGGAACGTTGGGTTGCTCGGTCAATGGCCAACTGTGAGGGCGGGCACAAGCCGTCGTGAGTAGGTTAAACGTTGAGTTTTATAAGGGCACCACGGGGTGACCACCCTCCCCACCCAGCCCCACCCCCCACCCAGCCCCACCCCTCCCCACCCTCCCCTCCCCACCCAGCCCACCCCTCCCCACCCAGCCCCTCCCCACCCTCCCCACCCAGCCCCTCCCCACCCTCCCCTCCCCACCCAGCCCCTCCCCACCCTCCCCTCCCCACCCAGCCCCTCCCCACCCTCCCCTCCCCACCCAGCCCCTCCCCACCCTCCCCTCCACCCAGCCCCACCCCTCCCATTTTTGGATGCACGACGGACAGACACAATAATCCCCTGTGGGCTGGTGGAACCAGGTGGTTCCTACCGGTAATACCGACTGATTTTGTACATTAATTACTCTGAGGAATACACGTCGTCAGAAATTTGAAGAATGTTGTATCGTACACTATGGGAACCTCATTTGCCAGTAAAAATATCATAATTGTTTTTTTACCCTTCTATCTGGCAACAAAACTGACACCTTTTTACAAGGAGTCATGTTTGTATAGACCGCAATACCTGTCTCGGGTGTGGACCAATCAACTTCAGGGACAGTGCACATTATCAGAGTTGTGTTTTTTGTTTGTATTATGACTGCAGGTATTGTGGTCTATACAAACATGACTCCTTGTAAAAAGGTATCAGTTTTGTTGCCAGATAGAAGGGTAAAAAACCAATTATCAATGTTGTATCGCTGAACAAAATTTGGTGTGTGTGTGTATATTTTCTGTGTTTCGCTGGATTTTAGGACTTGGATGAACTGAGAGTCCCAGAAGCCAAAAAGCGACTGCTGCTGAGTGGAATCGAAGAGCATCATCGTGTGTCGACCACGATCTCCAGCGAGACAACGCTGCAGCGCTCGTCCAGTGAAGAGACAGTCCACCTCAGCTCCGAGGACGACGACGATGACGGCATCGACACCAAGGACGGCATCCGTGCCAAAGTGTTCCCAGCGCTGCGGCCCTCTGGCAGGAATCTGTCCTCTGTCGGCAATCGGTATCGCAAAAGCAGCATTGCCAAATACAATTTGCGAGCGTACGCTCGCCAAGCCGTTGACTTTCCTCGTGCTGGCAGCTGGGGAGGCAGTAGCAGCCTGGAGGTGCCCAGGAGCAAGATGCCAAAATTGTCTTCATGCTCTGACATCGAAGAAGAGGAGGGGCTGGAGTGAGGAGAGGAGGGGGGTGATAAATGGATGATGGTGGGAGGTTGTGTGGGCCGTGGGATGCACTTTGTA